>NC_090193.1:33546897-33549397 GCF_024679245.1 Pseudorasbora parva
ACTTAAGATATGATAAGTTCATTTAGGATTTTTCACAATTTTGCATTCCAGAAGCAAATCTTAACCTATCTTACAAAAACTCATCTATCTGTTTTTTACAAAGCCAACTTACAACACGCAAACTGCTTCAGAGGTAAACCTAAAATCAACCATCAACCATATGGTCCTCCAATAGTATCTCCCCCATCAAAACGACGCTGCTTGTCATCTTATATAATTAATAAATGTAATGCTCTCTCGAAAAAGGTTTTTACACTGTGATTTTTACCGTTGGATTTCAAAATGGTTTGAAGTTAGGACACCAGTGGGGTGTCCTAAAGTTAAGACAGTTTTTAGGATTTTTTGTTGAGTTAGGAAGCTTCTGTAATACCCTCTTCCTATCCGTAGTTAAGATAAGATTAGGCATTTAAGATATGTCATTCTGTAATAGCATTGGTCCTAAATGTGGTCCTAACTGAAATTGCCATGGTTACCAAACAGATAAGTTAGGATTCTAAAGTTAAGATGTTTCTGTAATATGCCCCCAAAAGTACAACTTAACGTCTTTATAAAACAATTAACTACACATCCCATAAAGCATTGCAAATGACGAACAAACCAGTACAATTTTTAAAGTAATAACTTTCAGTCATTCATATCATAAGATATACACTCACCTAAAGGATTATTAGGTTACTGATTTTGACCTCCTTTTTGCCTTCAGAACTTCCTTAATTCTACGTGGCATTGATTCAGCAAGGTGCTGAAAGCATTCTTTAGAAATGTTGGCCCATATTGATAGGATAGCATCTTGCAGTTGATGGAGATTTGTGGGATACACATCCAGGGCACGAAGCTCCCGTTCCACCACATCCCAAAGATGCTCTATTGGGTTGACATCTGGTGACTGTGGGGGCCATTTCAGTACAGTGAACTCATTGTCATGTGCAAGAAACCAATTTGAGCTTTGTGACATGGTGCATTATCCTGCTGGAAGAAGCCATCAGAGGATGGGTACATGGTGGTCATAAAGGGATGGACATGGACAGAAACAATGCTCAGGTAGGCCGTGGCATTTAAACAATTGGCCTAAAGTGTGCCAAGAAAATACCCCCACACCATTACACCACCACCACTAGCCTGCACAGTGGAAACAAGGCATGATGGATCCATGTTCTCATTCTGTTTACGCCAAATTCTGACTCCACCCTCTGAATGTCTCAACAGAAATCGAGACTATATATACACACTGGACTCATCAGACCAGATAACATTTTTCCAGTCTTCAACTGTCCAATTTTGGTGAGATTGTGCAAACTGTAGCCTCTTTTTCCTATTTGTAGTGGAGATGAGTGGTACCCGGTGAGGTCTTCTGCAGTTGTAGCCCATCCGCCTCAAGGTGTGTGTTGTGGCTCCACAAATGCTTTGCTGCATACCTCGGTTGTAACAAGTGGTTATTTCAGTCAAAGTTGCTCTTCTATCAGCTTCAATCAGTTGTGAAGTACTCAGACCGGCCCGTCTGGCACCGACAACCATGCCACGCTCAAAATTGCTTAAATCACTTTTCTTTCCTATTCTGACATTCAGTTTGGAGTTCAGGAGATTGTCTTTACCAGGACCACACCCCTAAATGCATTGAAGCAACTGAAGCATTTGATTGGTTGATTAGATAATTGCATTAATGAGAAATTGAACAGGTGTTCCTAATAATCCTTTAGGTGAGGGAATAATAATCATTTATACTGATCGGGGCATCCATAGAGGATCCTTCTTTATAAAATGTACAATCAAGCATTTGGTTTAAGTTAAAGAAGCGCATATCATTGCTTAATCTCAGAGCTCAGTGTACGCTTGTGTTGAAAAGTTCATGTGTTATCAGGTAATTTCTCAATGGAGAAAATGAATGGGATTTCGACGTCCAGAGCCCAACTGTTGCGCTCTAATCAGTAAGACCAAAAAGAGGTCAGCTTATCTCCAGACTGCGGGGAAATATCTTGTGTGTGCCAGCGTGGGGCTTTGTTTTCAGAGGATGGCAGAGATGACTCAGAGAGAGAGAGAGAGAGAGAGAGAGAGGAGAGAGAGAGAGAGAGAGAGAGGAGAGAGAGAGAGAGAGAGAGAGAGAGAGAGAGAGAGAGAGAGAGAGAGAGAGAGAGAGAGAGAGAGAGAGAGAGAGAGAGAGAGAGAGAGAGAGAGAGAGGCTATTGCAGTGCAATGAGGCAAGGACATGGTATGAGACGATCAACTACTGTCTGCAACAATGCATATTCCCACACCCCAGGCCAAGGGTGGCGGGGGGAATAGAGAGTGCGAGGCTATTGCAATGCAATGAGGCAAGGACATGATATGAGACATTCAACTACTGTCTGCAACAACCCATATTCGGGGAGCGAATATGTGTTGGACACACCTCTGCTAGGACCTCTGGTTCTGGTGGGGGTGCAAGCTAATGGAGATAAAAAGTCATGAGTTAGTTAATGCATATTAGCCTCTGGCATTGATAGGCTGCGTTAACGCCTTTGAC
>NC_090193.1:33554397-33636897 GCF_024679245.1 Pseudorasbora parva
ATGTACGCAAAAAAAAAAAAAGGGGGCTGGAAACGTACGTACGCCAGTTCCCACGCAATGGTTGTGATCTATAAAATACAAACTTGACGGGAGAATGTGCGCACCTTTAAGCAAACTTTGAGCCGTGCATACGTATATCCTGGAGACAAAGGGAACTGGCGACACAGATGGTGAGGTAGGGAACTGAAGTTAGATTGTAGAAAATAAATGTGAGAAGAACGTTTATAAGAATGAATTAATGACATTTAATTTTCACTCCATTTCATATGTTATATCCACATTATCATTAAGATTAAAGCCATTAAATCCAAGTGTTATTTGTGCTGATTGTTTTTGGTTATATGCATCTAGTAAAATCCAAACGTTATTCAAAATGTATTAAAAAAAATTAAAAATAATAATCAGCGCTGGTTTACCGTCAGATCATCTACAACGGGAGCGCAGGAGGAGATGGCGCGATGTGATAGAATAGCATGAAATACCTTTTTATTAGAGAACTGCAGAACACAGTGTAAAAACGAAATATTTACTTTAATGTAGCCTACATATATCATAAAATGTCAAAGTCCTGCAAATACAGTCGAAGCACAACCGCTACTCATCATTGGTTCTAGCCTACTATTACATTACAAAACCGTCATGAAGAAGCATGTGTTCACTATAACATTTTCGTCTTAAATTTTAGCCCACAAATTAATTGTGTGATTTTGTAGAGGTGTTAACGATTAGTCTTTTTGTTACAAACATATAAATCCTCCAGGGTATGTAATGCTTCATGGAGGATTACGCCAATGGCAGAATAAGGAGAGAACGAGTTTTCATTCAGGGACATTATCAGCAAAACTGCATGAATTTTATTTTATTTGTTTAAAATTAACATAATATTTTAAAATTAAAATAACACTTTATTTAAAATTAAAATTAAATAGTATTTTATACAATTTTGTTTTTATTGATATTTTGATATATTTATTCTACAACATAAAAAGGATATTGAATGATTTTCAGCAATGTAAAGTGTAAGGCACAGATGGTATTTATAGTCCATATCTAATATTTTTCAATGTCATTACCTTTGACAGTGTTAAACATGGTGCCACGTGGATGGGAATATGCATGCAAATGATATGCAGATTAGGTCATGCATAGTAAAACTAGGCGTTGTAAGCTCCATATATGGTGATTTCGGGGAGGAGTCAGGGTGGAGAAGCACGTACGCACAATCTGCTGCTGGCAGGTTCTGGCGTACGCATGGTTTTATAAATCTGAATTTTTTCTTCTCTAATTTTGTACGTACGAACACTTTTAGGATTAAATTGACGCAAAGTTTTATAAATGAGACCCCTGGGCATTAATAAGGTTTTCAGATGGATGGATCTAATTCAGAAATCAAATTTCCCGTATTCCGGCTTCAAGTCTTACTGAGGCTGCTTTTTCCATAACCTTATAAAGCATTTATGCATTTATGAGCATCAGAGATTCATTTGCGCTTTCTACAATATGGTGTGTAAATGCCAATCTGTTTATTATTTATGCCTTTATTTTTGTGAACAGAAAAGTGAACTGAAAACTCATACGTGGCTGCAAAGCATTTCATTTACTTAGATCCAAAGCATAAAACCTAAACTTACCTAAACTTAAATTAAAACTCACTATGCAAGCACTTGTATTTACTTCAGGAAATGCAAATATAGTTATAATCACAAAATCAGATAATAATAAAGAAAAGATTTGATAGAGATTTGAAGATAGTGACTATAAACTGTTAAAGTTTCATTTATATGGTTTGTCAGATCAAGAAATCAGTAACTACGATTGGAAACCAGTTGCAGACTTACCTGGTTTGGCTACGTTTCAGTTTCACTAGTTCATTAGTGTAATGTGTTTTTGGCCGGATTAATACCAGCAGATGTGTTATTATAGCAAAAACTCTAGCGCAGAACAGGGACACTGTAATGACCTGGGAGCTAAATGCGAAAAACGAAGTGTCAAAAAGGCTCCTGTCGTTGTGTCTCAGCAGTGAATGTAACAGGAACGTAAACTTGAATTAACACTACACAGAGGAAGTGTGAACAAAAGTGGTGGTCTGATACACTTACACACAGTTTCACCAGCGTACTATCTAAAACAAGACCAGTGGTAAAAACACACACAAACACACACTGAAACTATCAGGTGAGGTTAACTGCTGCACGCAACCTCAGCACATGGACAGACTACAAAACGGCAGTATTGTGGTGAAGTCACGTTGACAAATACAAGCAAAAGAGCTCAAAAGAAAAGAGAACAAGCACTAAGTAGGACGACTACATCGGCGCGTGAGCGGGAAGACCAACTAAACACAGCAAATAATAAACTCAAACATAAAAATGAACAACCTCAGCCACATCCAGCTCATCATCAAAGGCAATTAGCTGGAAGAGAAGAGCATACAGCAAAGTTAGTATTGTGAAGGAAGGAAGGAATCAGAGAACGCTCAGAGAACAATGTTCGTTAGTGACATAACACAAGATTATTGCGATTGTTATTTATTAGCATTAGCCTTGAAAGCATTAGTTGCTAATTACAAAAATGTATGATGTAAATTTGACCAAATCTTGCCATTTACAGTTAAAGACCACATGAAATTCAGTCATGTGTGCAGTTTGACATAAAAAAGAAAGAACTGAGAATATAATAAAAAATATAAATGAATCATGCATCAAACATTGTAAGGCCCCCATCAGACAGAACGTGTTTTTTTGCAATGAAATGCACCTTTATTAAAAATAATAATAATAATAAAATTATTTGTTTTGATGCATCCCAGGTGCCTCGCGTTTTCAGCTCCAAAAAATCATTTCGGATGAGATTTTTTCCATTGACCAGTCGAATGAATGGAGAAGCGGGCCTTCCATTGTGGTGATGTTTACCTTGATTTAGAGGGCCTGTCTACACGGAGACGTATTTAGCAGTATACGTTAAAAAAAATGTATCGTATTACCGTTTTGTCCAGACAGATCCGCCGTTTTAGGAGCCTCATCAAACGGTGATGTCATCACACCACGTCCCGCACGGTAAAAGGGATACAGCTGGGCATGCGCACATCAATACTGCGTCATTTAATTACAGTATTTGCATTATTGTATGGCTATGTTTAGGGTTGGGGTAGGCGTTAATAAAACACAATTTTATTTATTATTGTGAGATTTTGCCTCACTTCCTAGAGGTGGGCAGATCGATTCTAATATCGATAATATCGATACCAACGTTGGTATCGGTATCGATCGATACCAACGTGAAAATATCGATACTTAAGTTTCAGTTTCTCTCGTTTTGCGACCTGGCTGTGTTTGTCAAAATGCTGCTGCTGTCACAGAGCAGAGGAAGCTCTCAAGAGTGCTGCTCGTGCTCGACACTGCTCTCCTCCCCCTCTCCTGTTTTGTACCGTCACGTGACTCACCACTAGCGCTACCACCAGCAGTCAGGCGCGCGCGCCGCTCAGCCGCGCATTTTAATTTTCAGCATTATATCGGATTAGAAGGAGAATTTGTTTTACATTTTTTATATTTATTGTGAAGTAAAACTTTGTGACTTTGTTTATTTAAGAAAAAATCCTGAAAAGAAGTGCACAAAAGAGGAGAAACAGTTTTTGTTAACATGCTACTTGAAAAGAGAATTTGTTTTTACATTTTTTATATTTGTGAAGTAATCATTTTGTAACTTTGTTTATTTAAATAAAACAGAAGTAACCAAAAGTTGTTTCTGAACAAAAGCTTTTGTAGTACTGATTAATAACCCAAAATGGAAATCACAAAAACAAATTAAAAGTCATGAAAATTCATTTAGATTTAGGTTGAAGATGCATCCACCTTAATTATTAAAAAGTATCGGTATTGGTATCGGTATCGGCGATACTGGCCCTGTATTTACTTGGTATCGGATCGATACCAAATCTAGCGGTATCGCACACCTCTATCACTTCCGACCATGGTTGTACCCCCTTGAGCCACAACTCTTCCTCTCCATTTTAAGTGCATCTCTGTGGCAGAATTACAGCGCCACATACTGGTCTGATATGCATACTACATCGTTTTAAGTTGGTTTTAGTGGTTTCCCTGATAGCATTTTGATAATTGTTTTGAATGATTTTGACTGAATTTTGATCAGTTTCATGGCCCAGAGAATATTTTGCTGTATGAATATCTGAATATGTAATATATCAACAACAAAAAGCACAGACCCTTTTAAAACTGCTTTTATTCTAAAATTCATGTATTCTTTTTTTATCAACACTTAAATGTAGATAACTTTCATTCAAAATGTAACATTTTGAGCAAAAAGCTAAGAAATTTGTGTTTTTTTCAAAGACTACATCTTGCTCATATTCAGAACAATGATCAAAACACAGATGGAGTAGATTAAGTCCATCAACTGCCCTAAAGCTTCATAGTCCTATAGCTCATCCTTGGTCGACATTTCATTCAGTAACACCAGGCAGTTTTGATTTATAAGCTGTTTTACGTTTGATGATCGGTTTATTGTACAAATGCATCTGCTTACATATGATATCGCTTGTTTCTGCTTATACTTTGCCTGTTTTTTAACCCTTAAAGACCGAGACAGCCGCCCGCGGCTAAAAATAACTATCGTTCTAAAATGTTTAATAACTTTTCAACAGCTAATCCAATCTGTATGCTGTAAACTGCACAGTAAAGAAGAGAATCTCCGCTTTCCAAAGGTATAATATGTTTCGCGATTGATCATTCAGAGGCTCCATAGTCAGCGTGGATGCGTCATCAAAATATGCAGCATTGACTAAAAATAACTATCGTTCCAAACTGTTTAATAACTTTTTAATCGCTGATCCAATCTGTATGCTGTAAACTGCACAGTAAAGAGGAGAATCTCCCCTTTCCATAGGTATAATATGTTTCGCGATTGATCATTCAGAGGCTCCATAGTCAGCGTGGATGCGTCATCAAAATATGCAGCATTGATTTGTCCAAGAAACACACGTGGGTTGTTCCCCTGAGCTAAACAGAATTTTTTTTGTATTAGTCCCACCCCCCTGTGCCCAGATTCGTTAAAACTTTCATCAACTCAACCAATAAACACAGTGTTTGGTCTTTTGAACCACGAATCACGTTTCTCTGAAAAATGAACGTGGGTGTGAATTTGCATGCATCATGAAACCAAACAGTAATAAACGCGTGCAAAGCGCTCTCTCTCAGATCACAGCACACAGTCAGTATATTTCTCTATTTGTATGTAGTTTGTGTTTTACACATTTTCACTATTATATTTTCCTCAATTTGTGTTTGAGAAGATTATGTGCAGAGAAGTTGAAATGTCCGTTTATGAAAATAGCCGCCCACATGTAAAAGTAGCCTCAGTATATTTTATTTCACGGTTTCTTGTCACAACTTGATGTATTGTTTGCGTTTGTTTTTCATGCCCAAATTATAATATATTTCTCTGAAGAAAAATGTTTGTTTCAGTGTTGTTATTATATAACAATCTTTCTATTTACTTTATTACTTGAACTTTTTAGGACACATTATCAGTCAATAAAATACACCTGTTTTCACTCAAAAACCTAGAAACGCCTAGAATAATGTTATAATAAATGGCTATAACTTGCTAAGGGATTGTTTCATGTAGGCAAAATTTCATCTGGAAGTGTAAAACAACCAAGTCTAACTTTCTAAAGGAAAAAAATCCAAACTTCATGAAGTTCTGTTCGAGTTCACAGTAAAAACATCACATTTTTGCTGCCATTTTTCTTGAAATTATATTAATTGAATCCATTCTCAGAATAAATAAATATAAAATTGGGAAATCAAATGAGCTAGATGGAAACTTCAGGTTCTCCTGTTTAAAATGATATATAGCACTTGATGCTAACTGCTAGAATGGGGGAGAAAAACAAAGAAAAGTAGAGGCACATCAGGCGCCCCAAAAATGTTCTAGGTCTTTAAGGGTTAAATTAGGAAATTCAGTACTCTTTCAGGAGATGTGTCATAGCACCCCCTACCATATAACTGTAAAAAAAAAAAAAAACACTTAAAGCCGGAAATTTCCGTCAATGGGGGGGAAAGAGGCAATATAACCTGAAAAACTACTTTAAAAATTACTTAAATTAAACAGTTTAACTCTAAATTCTTAATCAGTTAATTATGAGCATCCCTAGTCCACATATGTAATTAAACCATAAACACTCTCATTCTGATTTCATGGGGTCTTTAAAGCAGATGTTTGATATAGCCAAAGTTACCATAATAATTAAATATTGGGTGTTTAAATATGGTGGTGAGGTTAATCGGGTGTTAATTAATTTAGTGCTAGGAAAATACTAGAAATGGAGCGAGGAGTATTTGGATGAATCCCACATTAGTAAAATCAGCATGTTTAATAAAGTGTTATAAAGACATGAACAGATGCGTGTGTGTTTGTGTGCGATTCTGTATATAAAAGTATACAGGCTAATAAAAACAGCATGTCAGCTGTGTAGCATGGCCTTTGAACTTGATTTTTGGCAGTATTGTGGAAAGAGTCTATTTAGGGATTGTTTTATGGGTAATATGGACAAATACAGTAGCACATGGCAAGATGTTGTAATTTCTATCAAGATGTAAAATATTTCAGCAGAAGAAGGATTGTGTGAGTAGAAGGGTATTATTTTTAATTCAACTGCAGTGTGTGGGTTACCTTTTCCCCATAGCCTCTGTCTTTCGTCATCATTTCTCGAAGCGTCTGCAGAACTTTTATACACAAACGCTCCTCGTTTTCTTCTAAAAGCTGTTTAGTGTGTTTTATCAGTCTGAAAGAGAAAAAACATGAAGTTTGTTTTAATAATGATAACACCTTAAGGCATGATTCAGGATCTATCTATATGCTTTCATTGTAGGGATGACGATATCACCCAATAAAATAAAATAAATAAATAAATAATAAAAAATTAAAAACGTCTGAACAAAATGGGGCTCCAGATTGCGTCCAAATTTGTTCCTGCTGGTGTGACTAAATTTGGTTAGAGGTGGCACTGGTGATAAGAACACAACCAAGCCTGCAGCACTGCTCTAATATACTCTTCCCACCATGTACAGGTCCTTCTCAAAAAATGTGCATGTTGTAATTAGGGCCGGGACTCGATTAAAAAAATTAATCTAATTAATTAGAGGCTTTGTAATTAATTAATCGAAATTAATCGCATTTTAATCGCATATAAATATTTGACCTGAGAACAATGAGAAGTAATTTTTCACATGTATTTTTAGTATACCATTGAATAATGACTGAATACATAAGCTTAATCAACAAAATATTGTTTATTTATTTCAGTCCAGCAGACCAGCGCAATGTTTGCCATTAAGTTTAGCAAAAGCATACTTGTGATATTTGAGGCTCGATGTGATGCGGTGATACACAAATTCCTTGTTGTATAGCTTGCACACAACCCTGCTCTTGACGATGTTTCCATCCTTTCGTTCTTTCGTTTTTTAAAACAAAATTTCCCATCCACGGGGCCAAGCAAAGCGGTCTCATCAGCTTCTTCGTTCATGTTCGCTCATGCCCTGCGTCTCAATCAGCTCCCTAGTTCACTAGTCAGGGCACTGATCAGGACATAAGTCAATGGGCTGACTCCCTGATCAGTGCCCTGACTACTGAACTAGGGAGCTGATTGAGACGCACCCATGTTGTTGTCGTGACTCCGGAGCGCTAGTTGGTGTTCCAGTATAATCGGTCCGTCGAAACTGATTTATTGAAAAACGTTCCGCGGTGCAAAAATAAATGCGGTTAAATTTTTTTTTTTTTTTTGCGTAATTAATTAACGCATTAAAGTCACGTAATTAATTAATCTTAATTAACGCGTTAAAGTCCCGGCCCTAGTTGTAATAAAAGTTCATTATTTCCCATAATGTAATGATAAATGTAATGATGGTCGGGAATCTTTTTGCAGAA
This sequence comes from Pseudorasbora parva, assembly GCF_024679245.1. Classification (NCBI taxonomy): domain Eukaryota; kingdom Metazoa; phylum Chordata; class Actinopteri; order Cypriniformes; family Gobionidae; genus Pseudorasbora; species Pseudorasbora parva. The sequence goes on from NC_090193.1 coordinate 33,562,342, forward strand.
ATGACTGCTTCAATGCGGCGTGGCATGGAGGCGATCAGCCTGTGGCACTGCTGAGGTGTTATGGAGGCCCAGGATGCTTCGATAGCAGCCTTAAGCTCATCCAGAGTGTTGGGTCTTGCGTCTCTCAACTTTCTCTTCACAATATCCCACAGATTCTCTATGGGGTTCAGGACAGGAGAGCTGGCAATTGAGCACAGTAATACCATGGTCAGTAAACCATTTACCAGTGGTTTTGGCACTGTGAGCAGGTGCCAGGTCGTGCTGAAAAACCAAATCTTCATCTCCATAAAGCTTTTCAGCAGATGGAAGCATGAAGTGCTCCAAAATCTCCTGATAGCTAGCTGCATTGACCCTGCCCTTGATAAAACACAGTGGACCAACACCAGCAGCTGACACGGCACCCCAGACCATCACTGACTGTGGGTACTTGACACTGGACTTCAGGCATTTGGGCATTTCCTTCTCCCCAGTCTTCCTCCAGACTCTGGCACCTTGATTTCCGAATGACATGCAAAATTTGCTTTCATCCGAAAAAAGTACTTTGGACCACTGAGCAACAGTCCAGTTCTGCTTCTCTGTAGCCCAAAATGGCTTGACCTGGGGAATGCGGCACCTGTAGCCCATTTCCTGCACACGCCTGTGCACGGTGGCTCTGGATGTTTCTACTCCAGACTCAGTCCACTGCTTCCGCAGGTCCCCCAAGGTCTGGAATCGGTCCTTCTCCACAATCTTCCTCAGGGTCTGGTCACCTCTTCTCGTTGTGCAGCGTTTTGACACACTTTTTCCTTCCCACAGACTTCCCACTGAGGTGCCTTGATACAGCACTCTGGGAACAGCCTATTCGTTCAGAAATGTCTTTCTGTGTCTTACCTTCTCGCTTGAGGGTGTCAATGATGGCCTTTTACCCATGATTGCGGTTTTGAGTAATGAACCAGGCTGGGAGTTTTTAAAAGCCTCAGGAATCTTTTGCAGGTGTTTAGAGTTAATTAGTTGATTCGGATGATTAGGTTAATAGCTTGTTTAGAGAACCTTTTCATGATATGCTAATTTTTTGAGATAGGAATTTTGGGTTTTCATGAGCTGTATGCCAAAATCATCAGTATTAAAACAATAAAAGACCTGAAATATTTCAGTTGGTGTGCAATGAATCTAAAATATATGAAAGTTTAATTTGTATCATTACATTATGGAAAATAATGAACTTTTATCAGATATGCTAATTTTTTGAGACGGACTTGTATATTTCCTCGTCCACTGTAGGTAATGCACAATGTAGGTCTTGTGATAGGTTGTTAACCCAGCTAATCAGAATATTGTATACATATTTTAACGTTGAGTTGTGTTGACCAAGTGAGCTGTCGAGCAGTCAGAGCGGGTATCGGAGTGCAAGCAACTGAGACGTTGCACATTCGAAAGAGAACATTGGCGCACATCCAAATAAACTTATTTTTAATGCAGAATTTATTTCCGTTCGCTCTAAACACTTTCGTATTTGCAAGACAAACATTTCTCCACAAAACTCGTGCAAAATGCCCTTTTGCGTGCTCAAAATAATCTTGCAGGCGCAGAATTGTGGCAAAACCATAACCCCACAGAGCCCTGGGTCTGATACACTTACACACAGTTTCACCAGCACACTATCTAAAACAAGGCCAGTGGTAAAAAAAAAAAAACATGCACACAAACACACTGAAATTATCAGGTGAGATTAACTGCACACAACCTCATCACATGGACAGACTACAAAAAGGCAGTATATTCTGTACATTGCTTGAGATAAAAGCAACTGACAAATGACTAAACAACACCAACTCTGGCTGAGAAAAACAACAAACCAAATCAAATGAAACCGAATTAATCTGAGCTGTTGATAGACTGCCATTTTTCTCCTGCAGACATCACATTGTAATGTGACCTAATCCTGCAACACCCACTGGAGTCGTCACACACAAACAGATGGCCGCACAAACACACAGGTAATCCCATTTGTAGCTCTCGCAGGCAGAGGAGTCTCTCACAGCACGAGGACACACACTGACGACAGGTGAAGGACAGTAAGCACTATTGTGTGACTGCATAATGCGGCCCATGTGTGGAAGAAACAAGGATTTATTTTTCATACGCAGAGGCTTGAGGTTTAATTATAGGACTATGAATGCACTAGCTCTAATATAACTTGTTTTTGCCAAATTTAGAGTAGGCAATCACACATTAATGTTCAGAAGTCGGTTCAATTTGTAATGTTTGAAAGAAGTCTCTGCATTTATTTGATCAAAAATACAGTAACAATACTAATATTGTAAAATGATTGCAACTTTATTTATGTAATATATTTCTGTGATGGCAAAGATGAATCAGCATCATTACTCCAGTCTTTAGTCTAAACTGGTAAATTTCGCCAAAAAAAAAAAAAGTTTTTAATACTAACAATGTATTAATAGTTTGACTTCCATTCAATATCTGTGTGTGCTATGTATTTTTATAGTTGTTTGAGTATTGCCATATTATCTTAGCAACATGCTATGGTCAATCTCACTTTGTCCGTGTAACTGAATTATACAGGTGCTGGTCATATAATTATAATATCAAAAAGTTTATTTCACTAATTCCATTCAAAAAGTGAAATTTTGTATATTATATTCATTCATTACACACATACTGATATCTTTCAAATGTTTTTTTTTTTTTTTTTTTTTGATGATTATAACTGACAACTAAGGAAAATCCCAAATTTAGTATCTCAGAAAATTGGAATATTGTGAAAATGTTCAATATTGATGACACCTGGTGCAACACTCTAATCAGCTATTTAACTCAAAACACCTGCAAAGGCCTTTAAATGGTCTCTCAGTCTGGTTCTGTAGGCTACACAATCATGGGAAGACACAATCATGCTGACTTGACAGTTGTCCAAAAGATGACCATTGACACCTTGCACAAGGAGGGCAAGACACAAAAGGTCATTGCCAAAGAGGCTGGCTGTTCACAGAACTCTATGTCCAAGAACATTATTAGAGAGGTGAATGAAAGGAAAATATGTGGTAGAAAAAAAAGTGTACAAGCAATAGGGATAACCACACCCTGGAGAGGTTTGTGAAACAAAACCCATTCAAAAATGTCGGGGAGATTCATAAAGAGTGGACTGCAGCTGGAGTCTGTGCTTCGAGAACCACTGCACACAAACGTGTGCAGGACATGGGTTTCAGCTGTCGCATTCCTTGTGTCAAGCCACTCTTGAACAACAGACAGCGTCAGAAGTGTCTCGTCTGGGCTAAAGACAAAAAGGACTGCTGAGTGGTCCAAAGTTATGTTCTCTGATGAAAGTAGATTTTACATCCTTTGGAAATCAGGGTGCCAGAGTCTGAAGGAAGAGTGGAGAGACACACAGTCCACATTGCTTGAGGTCCAGTGTAAAGTTTCCACATTTAGTGAAGGTTTGGGGTGCCATGTCATCTGTTGGTGTTGGTCAACTGTGTTTTCTGAGGTCCAAGGTCAATGCAGCCGTATACCAGGAAGTTTTAGAGCACTTCATGCTTCTTGCTGCTGACCAACTTTATGGAGATGCAGATTTAATTTTTCAACAGGACTTGACACCTGCACACAGTGCCAAGGCAACCAGTACCTAGTTTAAGAACAGGTGTCCCTGTTCTTAAATGGTAAATGGACTGCATTTATATAGCGCTTTCAACAAGCACTTTACATATTGCCTCACATTCACCCATTCATACACTCATTCATACACCGACGGCAATGTCAGCAATGTAAGGCACCATCCAGCTCGTCGGGAGCAGCTGGGGTTAGGTGTCTTGCTCATGGACACCCCGACACTTGGTCAGGTGGAACCGGGGATTGAACCACCCAACCTTCCGTTTGTAGACAACCTACATGAACCACTGAACCATTGCTGCTTAATTAGCCAGCAAACTCACCTGACCTCAACCCCATAGAAAATTTATGGGCTATTGAAGAGAAAGATGCGATATGCCAGACCCAACATTGCAGAAGAGCTGAAGGCCACTATCAGCGCAACCTGGGCTCATAACACCTGAGCAGTGTCACAGACTGATCGACTCCATGCCACGCCGCATTACGGCAGTAATTCAGGCAAAAGGAGCCTCAACTAAGAATTGAGTGCTGTACATGCTTACTCTTCTCATGTTCATAATTTTCAGTATTTTATTAATAAAAAATATATATTTTCAGTTATTTTTAATTTTTTTAATTTTCAGTTTTAAGTAATATTCTAATTTTCTGACTAAGTGAATGTGGGAGTTTCCTTAGTTGTCAGTTATAATAATCAAAATTAAAAGAAATAAACATTTGAAATATATCAGTCTGTGTGTAATGAAAGAATATAATATACAAGTTTAACTTTTTGAATGGAATTAGTGAAATAAATAAACTTTTTGATGATATTCTAATTATATGACCAGCACCTATATCTGTGATTCCAACATCATAAAATAAAATATGATATTATGGGAAAAATTATGGGAAAATGAGGTTTCAAATCATCCTTCCTGTATATGTTCTAGCGACTCATTAAACCTGATTCATTGACATCACTGGCTCATTACATAAAAAGAAAGAGCTTTATGAGAGTTTTGCCCTCATTCAGGAAGAGTTTATGGTTTAATGGGAAAAGGAAACGCACTTGGATATGAATCCTCCGCTCTCGCACTTCCGCCGGGCATCAGTGTTCTCAGGGAAGAGCAGCTCCGGGCGGTGCAGTACGTCCACCAACACTGAGAGCTCAGCTTGAACCAGGGGCCGCAGACGATCCTCCAGAGCAGACACTATGTCCTGACAAACACACAATGTCACAAATTCAGTAAAGGCCCGTTCACCAAGGATGAACACTTTAACACCCACCTTTTAAAAAGGCTTTAGTGTTGTCAAAAAATATATCGATTTTTCAATACATATCGATACTGAAATATCTGAATATGAATATTTATTCCAATACTAATTTTCCGCAGAATAGATAAACGAAAGCAAGTTGACAAACAAACCAGCCTCCTTTAACTCACTCGTTTCATTTGCTCCTGATGAATATTGCTAGTGTTACAAGGCTTGAAATTTGCTGTGGGAATGTAATAATTTTACTCATTCCCTCAGATTTTATACTCACATCCAAAGTGAGTTCTCTTTCGCTGCCTTATTGCGCTTAAACAGTCAATAACACACTAAATAATTTCAAAATGCTGGTCTCGGCGAGTATCCACGTAAACACAGCCAGTTATGCTTTAAGTGAACATAAACAGTTAAAAAAGAAAACGCATGTGTAACAGTATAATTAATCTGTGCATCAGGTCTTAAAGTGACAGCAATAATATACCTGCTTCCAAATTATGAGATCATATTAAAAAATATATATATGCCAGTTTTCTAATATTTTTTTTAACAATGTAAATGTCTTTATTGTCACTTTTGTTCAATATAATGCATCTTTGCTGAATAAGAAGAGCATAAAATGTTTTACTGACCACAACTATTTGAATGATATTGTATAAATGGCACTGCACAATAAATAATACAAAAATATTCCAATAAATAATCCCATCGTCAGATACAAAAAAATATATCTTGTAAGAGAAAAATAATTGCAAATACATTTTTATTGAATATAATAATTAACAAAATTAAATCTAAGATACTGTATATTTTTCTTACATTGTTAATATTACATTTATATTATTTTGTTAATATAATTCATATTATTAAGCATTTCATGTCTAACAAACTGGTGATTGTGTAACTTGCATAACTTATTACAAATCACTCTGTTTCTCTGTAATAAGTTATGTCTTGTAAGCCTTCTTGTATGGCACTAACAGGAGTGGTAAAACATTTTTGGATTCCCGCCACACATATTCTGAGCACCGAGGCTGAAATCCAGAAGCCCTGGGGCAAATAGCACAGATGTGAGCTGCGCAAACGTGTCTGAATACTCGCCAACTCGCTCCACAGCTGCACAGGGGTGGAGACAGACGTGATGCAGCCATGGTTTACCGCAACTCGCTCACTCACCCTTCCCCTCCCTCCCCCCGGCTGGATGACACCCTTCCACTGACCTCTATCTCCCTTCATCAGTCTTCTGAGAGGAATATGAAAGCAGCATTTTAAAACAAGAGGAAATGCATGTTTCTAACCACAACACAAACTTCTGATGACGATGTGTCTTTCTTCAGCATTTCAACGCTCACACGTATATCGCGCCTTTCAAAGAAAGCGAAAAAAAAGAAAGCTGGAAATATATCAGCAAATGGGTCGTTCAACAAAACGAGTAAAGTGTGTGCAAAAATGACTTTAACACTGAAAAGCTGGTGTCAAGTTATCATGAGGATGTTGTTTTGGGCCTTTTTTTTACCCGTGTACTTCCAAATTGTTGCTGTATTATCAAATATGCACATTTTGTAATCTGTATTTTTAATTAATGTAATTTATTTGGAAGTTGGAAATAAACGCTAGCATTTCATGTATACATTTCATTTCAATGTGTTTGTTTATTATTGTTATTAAAAAAGATGTGAAGTAGTGTTTCCTAGCTACATGTGAAACAAGTAAAATAAGTAAACACACACACACATATATATATATATATAATTCTATAAAAAAGCAGAATTTAATTAAAGTCTTAAATTATCTTTCTAAGTAGTACCTAGTTATGACCTTGAGCACAAAGCAGCATAAACATTTTTACATTTTCAAATTAGGTTTTTTTTTTTTTTTTTTTTTTTGGTGATACAGATCACAGAATTAAGCAGCCAATACGGTTTCCGGCAAGATTGTTCATTTATGAAGGTATAACTTTATTTATTTATTTATTTATCTATCTTCATTGTTAATTTATTTGACTAAAACACAGTATTTGTCTAATAGAATGTTCACTGATAGAACTGTTCATCTTACAGAAACCATCTTATCAAACTGGACAAGGAACCTTTTCTTTATGAAGAAATTCATAAAATGATCTATACAGTGTGTGTGTGTCTGTGTGAGCCTGTTTATGTGGTTTATGAGGACACAAGTGTGTGTGTGTGTGTGTGTGTGTGTGTGTGTGTGTGTGTGTGTGTGTGTGTGTGTGTGTGTGTGTGTGTGTGTGTGTGTGTGTGTGTGTGTGTGTGTGTGTGTGTGTGTGTGTGTGTGTGTTGGGGATCTTGTATCTGTGCCAAAAACCAAACGTTATCAGATTATTCCACCAGACTACATTTCCTAGGACCCACACCTCATCCTGACTCAACTTCCCCATAACAATGCACGTGAATTCCTGGAACGAGTTTCCTGTTTCTCCACCTCTTCAAATTCCATTTTGCAATTCCATTCATAGGGTACTTATATGCCTGATTGACCAACCAACCAAGTGTATGTCCAAACAATGATTTGAAACAGTGATGCTATTTTTAAGTCTGTCTCAATGAAAGCATATTTGACGCAATATTTATCACAAAAATACTACGTCAACTTCCTCATTGGCCAAGACCCCGCCCTCACCTGCAGCCGTTCAATGATGTTCCTGTAATCTTTAGAAGTTGTAAGCGTCGAGTCCCTTCTGGATGCGTTGCGAGCGGACAACCTCCAATTGAGGATGGTCTTCTGTACCACATTGTTGGACTTCACAAACAGGTTGTTCACCTGGCTGTCCAAATCCACCGGGATGGCGATCGCTCTGCTCTTGGCTAAAAGAGATTACATGCACACATCATGAATGGTGAAATCGTTTCCTTAAGTGCCACTACACCTTTCGTTCCAATGACTACCATCAATAGATAACAAATGCCAAAGACTGACCTCTTGACTGAATTAAAAGAGCATCCATTTTTTTCTAGTAAATTGGAGTAGATTGTATATTTTAACTTTTTATGATTTAATATTATTTGTTATATGATGAATTTTGGAGTCATTTTACAATCGCTGCAGTGTCTGTAGAAATTTTGCGTGCTCAAAATCGACTGTGCTTAAGTCAATTTTTATTTCAAACACAACAGAGGATGAATGTAAAGATAGATAGGAATGATGTTATCCTCTAGATGCTCACTCCTTGTGGGAAAATTTATGGAATTTGAATGGTCATGGTTAAATACTTACCCACATCAGACAGAACCTTAATGCAGCTCTCCACTGAGGCTTTCTGAGCAGGGACGAGCCAGTTACAGTGGTAAACTCTGAAAACCCCCTGCAGGAGCTGCACAAACACAGGCTGCCGCGTCTGGAGAAGAAGAAAGACAACAGACAACACAACACGAGAAGAAAGGAGAACGAGAGAATGTAAAATGCTGGGGAAAAGAAATGATCAATAATGGTGAAGTTGAGAGAGAAAACTTATCTGATGGATGTTCAGGTTTTTAAGTGAAACAAAACATCTCTACAGAACTGTTTTAGTTTGTGATATGTTGAAATAAAGCAGTGGTCCATTTAAAGAAAGTTCCAGTTTCAATATAAAAGCTCTATCGATAGCATCCGACAATCATTTTCCCTCAAATATCAATGGGTCAAGGCATTCTAGAGGGTTTTAAAGCAGAAATGTGCAGCTCGTATGCTGGTAAAAGAACTTACTGTACATTCATTATTCCTTTAAATAAAAAAATGTACATTTGAGCTCTATTAGTTTTAATTTACCAATATAATTTCTGTGACTAGAGCTTGCTACATGTGAACAGCCAATTCCTGATATCTAGTTTCCAGATATCCACTACCATTTAAAGAAATTAAAGGTAGGGTAGGCAATTTAGGAGAAACGAGCAATAGCAAACTAGCTTTGAAAGCATAAGATTCCACCCTCCCTTCAGAGCTACACCTCCAAAACACCTGAATGCGGACAAAGGACAGAGTCTGCAAAGAGTCAAGCGACGAGACGCTGTTAAATTAGCTCATGTCTCAAAGCACAAAACAGACATACAAAATAATAATGAACATATAGAGTTCTTGCTTTTGCCACATGACTGCTGCAGATTAATTTTGATGTTGATAGTGTCCGAAACGCAAAAATCAGAGTCTGAGAATGTGAACAGTCACGTGTTGTCATCTTGTAATTATGGTTTGAGACATGGCGAGAACACAGCATAAGCTTGTTGGTTTGGTTCAAGAGGAACTGTAAAACATACGGTGTCAAATAAAAATTACATTTAAAAAAATAAATAATGAATTATTAATTAATAAGTCTTCACAGTTAGTAAGTGGTTTAGTTAGGAGCATTACTGCATGCAACACACTGAGGGACTGGTTCCTGTGGTCTTCCTCAGCATGTTACAGATGCTATCGATAGATCTTAACTGACATTGTGCCCTGCATATTTTTTAAGACAATCTACAAAAAAAAAATAATAATAAATAATCGGCCTACATTTGACACATTTCTAAAACTCTATTTATAAAGGTTCAATGGTTAACACTTTGTGATATATTAACACCTCCGGTGACAGAAACTATTTACCAACACATCTTACCACCAACACAATGGGTGAGAACCCAACAACACTCACAAGACAAATGTGTAAAGCTAAGAGGAAGGATGACATGTTTACCACGCTACATTTGTGAAACTGGTACCAACGCTTTCAAGACATCTAGTCTAGTATGCCCGAGGGGCTTAGTTATGAATTAAATAAATAAAAAAACACGTCACACTGTGATCTAGTTTCCCACTCAAACAGGCTTACTAAAGAAGAGTCTAACCCAAACTACGTCACCACATTCCATATGCAACCACTGTGAAGTCATTACAAAGTGGTACCTCGGTTATTTTGCCTAAAATGGAGGCCTGCCACAACAAAGAGAGACGTGAGAGATCAGAGAAAGGAAGCTGTCATGAAGCAACACTTCCAGGAAAGACTGAATAGGGTTTAGGGTCTAACACACGACATGGAATTAGGAGGTACTTCTTCAGGCAGTCTATAGTGTAATATAATAAATAAATCATTTATCTGTCTGGATATTTATAATGTCACAAAAAGATTCATATTTTAAATAAAGTATGCTATTTTGAACTTCGATTCATCAGAAAATCCAAGGGAAAAATGTATCATAAATTCTATAAAAATATGAAGCAGCACAACTGTTTTCAAGTTATTAAGATTATAAGAAATGTTTCTCAAGCAGTAATTCACCATATTAAAATGATTTCTGAAGGTTCATGTGACGGAAGACTGGAGTGGTGATGCTGAAAGCCCAGGAATAAATAACGTGAATATATATATATATATATATATATATATATATATATATATATATATATATATATATATATATATATATATATATATAAAACATTTTTTACAGTGTATATACATTATTGTATTACTGTAATATCAAAATATGATATACACTGCAATTTAAATTGAATCTAGTACTTTTTTTTACTGAAAAATTGAGAATAATGTAATGATGTCACACAATATCTTTATGCAAGAATCCTATTATGACCTTTAAACAAATAGTAAAAGAAAATAATGTTATGGTACAGTGCTATTTTCGAGATACTATTACTATTTATATTTATACTTTGAATTAGGTTTTATTTTTTATTTTTATTTTATAGTTTTCATTTGATTTAGTTTAGTTTAGCCTTTGCAACTAGATGAAAAAAAAGTTAGTTAAAAGTTATTTTGTTCCAAGTAACAGAGATTTTTACGGTTTTAGTTTTAATTCACAATAATATCCCTGGTGTGGTAAGGTCAGTGCACATAGATGATTTCATTATTACTGAAAAGTCAGATGTGCTACGTGGCAAGATGGACAATTGTGCTGCACTATATTAATAATACAACCTCAATGGAAAGAAATACTAAACTATCCGTCTCCACAGCCAGCGGCGCCCTGCAAACAACCACATTGTGTGTCTGCAGGCAAGATCAGCCCTAGTTTCTCACGTTGCGAAATGGAGATGTGGGAAGTCTGTGCGTGCTGATGTGAAAGACAAAGAGTGAAGGGAGTTCTTGGAAAGCTCTGACCAGTGCGTCAGTCGCCAGGGTTCAATCCGATTCTTTAGAAACCCACGGGCATGATGAAATCGCCCAAACTTCTACAAATCCTATGGGTCTCAAAAAGGGCACCAGCAGGCTAGGGCTAGAGGAGAGGAGAAGCTTTCACAGATACTTACGTATATATGACGTGCCACCTAAGCCAAGAAGGAGTGAACAGGGTTAAGATATTATCTGGAGAGGTTATTTTTCAATTATAAAAGATAGCACTAGCAGTATATTTACTTCAAAGAAATCAAACCGCTGTAGAAACTGAAGATGCAAATGCTGGTGAACCAAATTGAACGGACACTGAAAGCAACATACACATAACACTTGCAAATATATCAGGAGTATATACTGTTGTACTAGGGGTCATTACCTGTAAGCTAGTGCTCTGGTCAGAGAAAGGAGAGCTGAAAAATGTCGTCACAATACTCATCACGGTTTCGGTCACGTAGCTTTCTAACGTGGTGTCAGCGTGTTTGCGGTCGCTTGTATTGTTGCAGACCTGGATACACAACAACCATAAAGAATAGACAGAATTATTGTGGGCTTGAGTCATTTGCTTCAGTAAGCACAGTCAGAACATACACTGATTCACCCCTTTCATGCACCAAAAAAGGAGTCAGATCAACTGCAGACATACAGAAATCATCGAAATAAAACCCATATCATACCACAAATAATGAATCACTCCGACTAGACTTTTAAAAAAAATCCCACAGGCAATTAAACAATGTTAGTGGAATGCTTGTTAGCAAGAGAATGGTACTTTTTGGTACTTTACACCTAAACAATTCATTGGGGTTGAGAAAAATCCCCAAAACGGCTTCCATTACCCTGCATATGTCGACCAGAAAGTTCTCAAAGAGCTTCCACATGTGGTTGCTGGTGTAGATCTCCTTCATTTCGACCTCTGTGTCCACATAGCAATGGTTCAGGAAGTTTATATACGCAATTTTTACCTAAGAAAGGACAAAGAGTAGACACGCATCTTCATTTTGTGACAAATTATATCAAACAAGACACATTATGGGGCGGTTTGACCTCTAGAGATTACAACATGTAGGCCAGTGGTTTTAAAGCAGGGTTCCGGGGCTCACTATGCAAACTTAGCACTCTTCAAAAGGGCCATCGGAAGACTTCAAATAAATTCATAGTGAGCATAACAGACTATTAAAAAAACCTTACTGATTTACTAAACGTTTGAATGGTAGTGTAAATTATATTTTTAATTATATAAATATATATAAATATAAAAATGTAATCAGTGGCAATCACATCTAATAATGTTTATATATGCATTTCATTTGAATATCACCTCATTTGCATGTCTCTGAAAACATATTTGATGAATTACTTAGAATTCAAAATGAAAAAAAAAAAGAACTGTATCAAATGATCATGCTTTCACTTCCTAAATGCTTTTTCTGAGAAATAACTTTCTGATTCATATTAGTCTATTTAATCCCTAATATAAATATAGAAAACAAAGCTTTTTTTTAAGGAAAAATCCATGTGAATCAAGCACATTTGTTTAATACATTAAATGAAAATTAATAAAAAATAATTAGTATAACATATATGTATGTATGTATTGTTTGTTTGATGTATTAAAATATTCTAATCAAAATGCTAATAAAAGTAATGGGAAAAATGCAATCTACAATTATGTTTAAACTTCTTGTAACTTCTGGAATCACATTACTAGCGGTTGATTAACTTAATTTATCTCCCAGTTTGTGTTAGTAAACAAGTTAAAAACAAGTAGCTTTGTGAAATTACAAATTATTACAATTAAAGCTGCAAATTTTAAGGCAGTCACGGACACACCCTCCAAGGAAAACTCAAAATCTTCGCAATTTAACAATCGCAAAGACCTTTAGATTTGACTGACAAAATATAATGTTGATCTGATTAGATCTCTGGGAGGAGTTTTGCCATCTGGAAATGGCAAAAACTGAAAAATATTTGCAAACAACATTCAAAATATCTCACTTCCTGTTGGGTTTCAATTTTGCACCTACTGACTTTTTTTGTAGGTATTGGGCTTTTAACATGTGTCTACTGAATTTCAGTAGTACGTGAAACGTACCTCGAAAGGCGCTAAATTGAAATTTTGTAGGTGGCGCTATTGACCCATTTTGCCACAACTAATTCTGCAAGGTTTCATGACTTTTTAGGCATCTTTAGGCCCTCAAAAATGCAATTAATTTGGGAGAATAATAATAGGGTCCTCACACCATCAGTGCTCAGGGCCCCAAATAAGAAGAAATATTTTAGCCTTTGATTACGGTGTTGGACTTTATCTCATTTAGCCAAACTTTGGACTTGTCTGGTTTTCATTGCAGCTTATTCTGGCAAATGATCATCCACTTAGACAAGAACGGTCCATCTGACCAACATGTGAAGCGACCGTTCACAGTGTTTTGTTTTTATGTGCTATTTAGGGGAGGGTAAACCAATAATACTACGATAAAATGTTGGGAGAAAACATTAAAATGATGTGGCATTAAGCTGTAGACCACCAACCTCAGGGATGCAGTCTTTGTGCGTGACCACACGGACAATATCATCCAACGGCAGCAAGGAGTTGCACTTGATCTCGGTGTAGACGTTTTTGCCCTCCGTGCAGACGGCCAGCAGCTCCACCAGGTGGATGTGGTACATAAGAGGACTGTTTTCATCCATCCGTTCACGCTCCGAACGCATCATCTGGACCAGGGTCTGGAAGGAGGCCCGGTCATTATAAAAGACCAACACATCCTCCCCAGAGTTCACCAACTGCCGAAAAAAAGAGGTTTAACATTAAAAATCACAGGAATATTTAGAAAAACTGAAATAATTTCAGCACATCAGCCACCCACCTCAGCCATTACAATATCCTGGCATTTCTTGATAAACTTGTTCTCTGCCTTCACGATGGTCTGCAGGAACTTCAGGTACTGCACGTGCCTACCGTGGGTCTCTATGCAGTGGACGAAATGCTGCACGACCCGCTCGTTCATCTCACTGCACAGCTGGAAGTTGTTCATGAAAATGTGCTGCATTGTGACGGCCTCCAGGATCTACAGAAGATAAAAAGACAAATCAGATATATGTAGATCATGATGAAATTACAGGTTAAAAACAAACACCCTGTGGAGACGTCCTGCTTGTTCTAGCACTCCAGAAAAGAACAAAAAAACGTTTATTCGAATAAAAAGTGCAAAAAGTGACGTGTGTGTAGAAGAAACAACCCATTCAAAGATTCTAGTTTTCAATTTGCAAAGGAAAAATTACAGATTATGACCAGTGACACATATTACGGTCCGGGTAGATTAGATGGTGAGCAAACAATCAGTTCTCATCAAAGGGATGGATGCAGGAGAAACTGCAGGAATAAAGATCTGAACGACTCTGACAGGGGTCAAATTGTTAAGGCAAGATGACTGGATATCTCTGGTGGGTGGCTCCTGGTCAGCAGTGGTGAGAATTTACAGACAGTGGTCCAAGAAGGGAAAAACCACAAACCGGCGACAGGGTGTTGGCCGCCGACAATGAAGGCTATCCTGTCTGGTCTGAGCCAACTTCAAATTTTAGTAGTGGTTATGAGAGGAATGTGTCATACACACAGTGCATTCACACTCTACTGTGTATGAGGCTGCATAGCCGAAGACCAATCAGAGTGCCTATGATGACCTCTGTCCATCATCGAAAGCACCTACCAGTGAGCATCAGAACTAGACCTTGAAACAGTGGAAGAAGGTCACCTGGTCAGACGAGTACAGGTTTCTTTTACGTCACTTAGGCGGCCGTGTAAGTGTGCACCAGTAACCTGAGGAAGTAATGGCACCAGGATGCACTGTGGGATGATGGCAATGTTTCCAAATATTTTCCAAGGAAAGTAGCTACAGTCTGCCTAAAAAGTCGTAAATGTTGCTAGATGACGTCATGCGTCAATAGCATATCCATGACGTCAACACGCCGTCCTTGCATTCTGCCTGCCTAATGTGTTTTCTCTCCTAATCCGTGCTGACTTACTGTTTTTTTAAATAATATAATACAGCCGTCTTTCCAATAAACACGTTTTCATTTCCTATAGCCGTTTGTCATACAATAGAAGGAGTAGGCTTGATATAGTGAATTACAAAAATGTTATATGTGTGAAATCTGAATTGAGAAACTGCACAAGAAAAGAACGGAAAATGTATTTAAATATAAAACAAAGGAAGCAGATAACGTTAAGTGAAAAATCTGTGGCAACCATGTGTGCTCATGTGTAGCTCGTTCATTTGCATTCACCGGCATGTACTGCAGTTCCTCTCAGCCATTCACTGAACAGGGTAGACGCAGAGAGAGGTGTGACAGCAGGGAGAAAGCAATACCTCACTGAAGAATTCAAGGTGTTGCACAAACTACAGGACTTGAAGGATCTGCTGCTAATTCCTTGGTGCCAAGGGCCAGTCATGGCCAAATGTTAGAGAGTCAGGCTGGTAATCCGAAAGTTGAGGGAAATTACCTTGAAAAAGGTCTTGAACCACTGTCCACTGTTCCGGGTGTGTGTGTCCACGCTTTGCTGTGTGAGTGTGTGTATACTACCTATTATTCCTAATGTATGTGCACTTGGATAGGAAAAATGCAATTAGGATAAATTCTGAGTATCACAGGATTCTTGTAGAGTACATGCCTCGGCAGTTCTGCACTGTTTTTGCAGTCAAGGAGGACCAATGGCATATTAGGTGTGGACCAATGGCATAATGTTTTGGCTCATAAAAAATACAGTGCCTTGCGAAAGTATTTCGGCCTCCTTGAACTTTGCGACCTTTTGCCACATTTCAGGCTTCAAACATAAAGATATAAAACTGCAATTTTTTTGTGAAGATTCAACAACAAGTGTGACACAATCATGAAGTGGAATGAAATTTATGGGATATTTCAAACTTTTTTAACAATCAAAAACTGAAAAATTAAGCGTGCAAAACTATTCGGCCCCTTTACTTTCAGTGCAGCAAACTCTCTCCAGAGGTTCAGTGACGATCTCTGAATGATCCAATGTTGACCTAAATGACTTATGATGATAAATAGAATCCACCTGTGTGTAATCAAGTCTCCGTATAAATGCACCTGCACTGTCTCAGAGGTCCGTTTAAAGCGCAGAGAGCATCATGAAGAACAAGGAACACACCAGGCAGGTCCGAGATACTGTTGTGGAGAAGTTTAAAGCCGGATTTGGATACAAAAAGATTTCCCAAGCTTTAAACATCCCAAGGAGCACTGTGCAAGCGATAATATTGAAATGGAAGGAGTATCAGACTACTGCAAATCTACCAAGACCTGGCTATCCCTCTAAACTTTCAGCGCATACAAGGAGAAGACTGATCAGAGATGCAGCCAAGAGGCCCATGATCACTCTGGATGAACTGCAGAGATCTACAGCTGAGGTGGGAGACTCTGTCCATTGGACAACAATCAGTCGTATACTGCACAAATCTGGCCTTTATGCAAAAGTGGCAAGAAGAAAGCCATTTCTTAAAGATATCCATAAAAAGTGTCGTTTAAATTTTGCCACAAGCCATCTGGGAGACACACCAAACATGTGGAAGAAGGCGCTCTGGTAAGATGAAACCAAAATTGAACTTTTTGGCAACAATGCAAAACGTTATGTTTGGCATAAAAGCAACACAGCTCATCACCCTGAACACACCATCCCCACTGTCAAACATGGTGATGGCATCATCATGGCTTGGGCCTGCTTTTCTTCAGCAGGGACAGGGACGATGGTTAAAATTGATGGGAAGATGGATGGAGCCAAATACAGGACCATTCTGGAAGAAAAACAGAGTCTGCTGGAGTCTGCAAAAGACCCGAGACTGGGACGGAGATTTGTCTTCCAACGAGACAATGATCCAAAACATAAAGCAAAATCTACAATGGAATTTATTATCAAAAATAAACATATCCAGGTGTTAGAATGGCCAAGTCAAAGTTCAGACATGAATCCAATCGAGAATCTGTGGAAAGAACTGAAAACTACTGTTCACAAACGCTCTCCATCCAACCTCACTGAGCTCGAGCTGTTCTGCAAGGAGAAATGGGCAAAAATTTCAGTCTCTCGATGTGCAAAACTGAGAGACATACCCCAAGCGACTTACAGCTGTAATCGCAGCAAAAGATGGCGCTACAAATTAAGGGGGGCCAAATAATTTTGGGGGGCCAAAATTAACTTAAGGGGGCCGAATAATTTTGCACGCCCAATTTTTCAGTTTTTGATTTGTTAAAAAAAATTGAAATATCCAATAAATTTCGTTCCACTTCATGACTGTGTCCCACTTATTGTTAATTTTTCACAAAAAATTACAGTTTTATATCTTTATGTTTAAAGCCTGAAATGTGACAAAAGGTCGCAAAGTTCAAGGGGGGCGAATACTTTCGCAAGGCACTGTATCTACTTCACTGTAATGGGTTTTTTTATTTATCAAATCTGCTATTCACGTTGACAAACCTCTGTACAATCAATAATTTAATTGCAGTGAAAAATGGCAGAAAACACTGTAAAGAGTAAAGAAGATCAAATCACAGTAAGGAGTTTGACCCTCAACATCCAAAAAGTAGTGTATAGTCTGAAGTAGTGTATATGAAGGAATTGCATGTCATGACTCTAACAACACCAAAACAGTGCAATTAAAACATGGTAACATTAAAATCCCACACATATATGGCCATAATTAGTCTTGTCATGATGAACTATGAATCATGATGTTGCTCTAAAAATTGTTTGAGATGTAGCAATATGGAAACATCGGTCATTTTCACCAGGCCCCACCCAACACTCATCCAGAGTGATGAAGCACAATAGCTTCCCTGATGTGTGTATGACTCTGAGATGGAGAGCTCACCCCAGGATTAAGGAACAGGTTGATGTGTTTGTGGAGCAGGGCCTGGTTCTGCTGGTTGCCTGCACAGAAGTTCTGAAGAAACTCGTGAGCCAGTTTCATGATCTCTTGCATTCGGACGTCCTCACCCTGTGAAAATGAACATCACTGAGTAGGAGAATAGTTATATTTGTTTATAATTTTAAAGTACATAAGAGACAAAACCGTAAATCATAACTTCTTGTAATTAAAATGGCAAGAAAAGATGGCCTTAATAATTAATTATTTTTAAAGGGATAGTTCAGCCAAAATTGAAAATTAGCCCATGATTTACTCGCCCTCAAGCCATCCTAGGGGTATATGACATACTTCTTTCAGACGAATACAATCTGAGTTATATGAACACATGTCCTGGCTAATCCAAACATTATAATGGCAGTGAATGGGAGCCTAAAATTTGAAGCCCAAAAAGTGCATCCATCCATTATAAAAGTAATCCACATGGCTCCAGAAGGTTTATAAAGGCCTTCTAAAATATTTTGCTTCCGCCAGACTGCCTTCCGTTTTCAACTTACGATAAAAGCGTAACCAGAGCGACACATGACATCAGCCATACTGTAGGCGTTTTGAACTGCGAGAGGCAGTACACTTTCTTCGTAAGTTCAATACAGAAGGCGATTTGCCGGAAGCTAGATATTTAACTTTATAAAGTTTTAAATATGGATATTGTTCTTATAAAACACATTGCATCTCTTCAGAAGGCCTTAATTTACCTCCTGGAGCACTTTTATAATGGATGGATGCACTTTTTGGGCTTCACTTTTGGTTGCATCTTTTTGATTCACTAAAAAGAACCAGTTCACAAGAGTCATTCATTTAAGAATCAGACTAGACTGGTCGTGCTGCATGCTTCTCATTGATTTGACAGATTCTGAATTTTAAGAGTCATTAATTCATGTGCCACACTCATTGGACTCGAGTGCACTAGACCACACTCATACACTGCACCTTCTCATAAGGGATCTGCAGCAGCTCAAGCACCACTGAATGAGCTCCCATGTTCCTCAACAGCCTCTGCTGCTGTTTCTTACTCTTCTTCCCCGACGGTCCTTCCTGCACACACAGCTTGCTAAGACGCAGGAGGATCTAGAGAGAGAAAGACAGACAGATGATGAGCTGAAGAGGAGAAAATGAAGTGAAAGGACACGTTTTATCAAAGCAGCTCAAACGGCAAAAGCTGTTACATGTGGTGCTAATTCCTTCAGCGCTGGTTAATTGGATCTACTTTAGCTGCATATTTAGCTTTGCCAGAGTTTATGGTGTTTGCCTACATCAACAGACCGCTACCTTATAAAGCTGAATGTGCATGAGCATGTGAATGTCACTTTACCTCCTTCACGTCTCTGTAATTGTCACTGCCATTTCCGTCTGTCTTTTTTTTGTCTGAACCAGAGTCCCTCTATATAAAGAGCAGCAAACATACAAAGGGTAAATAAAACCAGTGTGAATGTGTTATTTCATACAAATAATAAGGGTCAATATGTAAGGAAGTAGGGGTGTCCCCGACTAAGGATTTACACATTCGATCAGAATTGTCGAATCTTTCTATGGTCGACTGATAGTCGAATCATCTGTGTGTGTGTGAAAGGGTTGGGAGGGGTATGACACTAGTCAGCAGGAAGGTCAAACTATTTTTATTTTCCTTTACACAATGCACACAGCAACAACTTTTAATAAAGCGACCAAAACTGCCTGCCAACTGACAGACGAACTGACAATGACGATCTAATTTAGGTTTAAATAAAAGGTAATGCGGTGGATGAACATTTGTAAAACATTTTCTCATAACATTTAAAAGCCACGATCGAAGTACAAAACATCCCACAATTGTATAAAAGAACATTTTGATAAATAAACCTAAAAAGAATCCCTGCCTAGAGAGGAAAAGAACACTTTGAGTGTGTTTACATGCACGTCCTTAAGCCGATTGTGCCTAAAGGGGGTCACACACTGGACGCGAAGCTCAGCGCAGCGTCTCGGGTATCTCACACCAGACGCACACATTATATACGCGCAAGCTCAATTTTCACTCAGCACCTTCATAGGGGTCCCGCACCAGATGCGATCATAACACCTGCAAAGATTCGACTGTGGTCGGATCCAGCTCCGCATACTGATGTATCGTATCTTTGACTATTTGGGGTCACCCCTATA
This sequence comes from Pseudorasbora parva, assembly GCF_024679245.1. Taxonomy (NCBI): domain Eukaryota; kingdom Metazoa; phylum Chordata; class Actinopteri; order Cypriniformes; family Gobionidae; genus Pseudorasbora; species Pseudorasbora parva. Next base: position 33,582,370 of record NC_090193.1, read on the forward strand.
AGGAAGACAGCCTTAAATAGAAAAGACATGCCATAAATAATAAATGTTACCACCTTCTTTTTATGGTCAGACTCTGCCGGGAGTCCGTCCCCTCCATCCATGCCATCATCACCCTGTCGCTTGTACACCCAGAGCTCAGATTTTTCCACATTAGATCGCAGCTGGTCAAGGTCCGATTTGATCTGCTTGTAGTTGTCTACATCCTGACTGGTAACTAAAAGCTGAACCTATGGGGAAGTTGCAAGAAAAATACAAATTAAACTATACATTATAACATCAACCAACAGAAACGGGCCAACAAGTTGCCAAGAAATTTCCCATTTCTAGTCTGAGTTTTAAAATGACAGCTTGTGTCATTGTGTTAAATACCTGTTTGAAAGCCATGAGCACTTCTTGTCTCTGACTGAAGTGCCTGAAGAGCAGATGTAGCGCTCCAGACACAAGCGGTGGATAGTCATGCATGGTAAGGTGCAGCAGAACCCTCAAAAATGTTCTGCCACCATGGTCATCAAGATCCAGAGGCGTGTTCTCCTCGCTGAGTTCAGAAAAATAGCTACACATTTGCATACTCTTACAAAGACTTTTGCACATTCTCATTTAAAAAATGAATCCTTACCTTCCACCAAATATTCCTTCTGCTTGCTCTTCAATGTTTTCAAAATCCAGAGCTATGAAACAAACAGAAACACTCTCATAATCTTTAGAGTAAGTCAGAAGTGATCGTGATTAGGGAATACTGTATACCTGGGATACTGTTGGGGCCGTCTGCATTTGCAGCTGGCGTTGCATCCGTTTGCATGTTGCTCTCGTCAAACTCTCGTTTGAAGATGCACAACAAGCAGGAGATCCTGTAGTCCAGTCGAACATTCAGAATAAACTGAACAACAAAAAAACACAGTGTTCAGTATTTTAAGCAGATTTGTTCTCTAATATTTCTTGCATTAAAAATTGTGAAGCTAATTGGTTCCTCAGATTGGATATACTGGATATATTGCATATTTTTAAAGGGCTAAAATAAAATAAAGTACACAATATATAATGCTTATTTTGTTATTAAGAGAAACGCATGCAGCACATTCACATATTGATCTAAAAAACTCCAACTTGAGTTTATCTGGCTTTGAACCACACCTCTTGTACTGTATATTACGTGTGCACAGGTGTAAGTATGAGCAAACATTTCTGGCAGCAGTTCACTTAACGGTAAGCTGTGTAATAACTAATAACAAGCGTCTCTGAATTCTACATATATGTTACACCGAAGTGGCAACCTCCCCCAGTCTCTGTTAAAACCAATACGGAAGTGAATTAAACTGCAATTCCTCGACTGGCCACTAGGGACAGGCTCCAGGAGGGAGCAGAATCTCATTGAGCCCCATGTTGAAATGCCTAACTTTACAGCAGAAAAAAACATGTTTACAGCCTGGTACAAATTGTGGTTTTGGTCTATATGGCTAATTTTGCCCTTCATGACAACTGTGAGGGGGGTGGATTTTTTTATAACTCATTCGTTTGCATTTTATAAAGCCTTAAAGTTCTGCATAATTAAGGGCATGGCCACTGATTTACAGGTGGATAGCCATTTATCCGCTGTCTGTTAGTCATGGCGTCACCTCAGCTCCGCCCACGTTCCGCCTCTTTGCCCATTTTCTGTTATTCCAGCATGAGATGACACGCTGCCAAGATGGCGACGGCCAGCTCGTCTCCACTTTACACTATAAAACTGCTCTTCAGAATCCTATGGGTGACATCACGGACACTACGTCCATATTTTTTTACAGTCTATGATAACACCCCTTTAATGATGTTTTTAATTACCTGTAGGATTTCTATGATCTTTAGTTTAGTGTCCATCACCAGAATGTCTTCCTTCTCTGGTTCTGTCTGGGTCTTAACAACATCACCATCTGGGGGGGTTGTGGGGGTTGTGGGTAAGAATCCACCCCCTCTTAGGACCACCTGAGTCATCAGCTCCCCAACGCCATGGATAGATTTCATTACATTGCTACCTGAGAGAAACATAACCAACAAAGTGTTAAAACTTCTGATCAGAAATTTCTTCTTTTACATTTGGTGCCCTAATTATTGTTTGCATGTCAATAGCAGGACCAACAAAGGATGTTTAGCTTTCTGTTCTGTAGACTCAAACTGTTATAATAAGAGAAAAAAGATTGAGTAGATTTACTTTTGGACTCGTCTCCTTTTTCCATTTTGTTGATGGGATAGATAGTGCTGACGTGAACGCAGTCCAAAATGGACAAAAGGATCTTGGTCAAACGCAACAAGTCGCTGAAGTTGTAAAAGCCAAAGTAAATGAGGTTTCTTGCTAAATTCACAACCTTAAAAAAAAAAAGACAGATTAGCCACGTCTAAAACGACCCACGTTTCTCACGCTTGCATGCTAGATGAGTTGCTTACCTCAAAAGTGAGTTTGTTTTTCTCTTTATCAGAGAAAGGAATGTTTTGACAAACCACATCTCTGAGGTAGTTCTCCACAAAGTCCATCGTGAGTGCAAAGCGTTCCTTTATCTCGTCTCTGCTGGTTCCATCGTTATCATAACTAAAACAAAAAGACAACATTAAATCAACCATTTTTCTCTGGTAGAGACAAAAAATAACAACATAAATCTGTGTGTGTGTTATTGACGTGACATTTTCACTGTCACACAAGATAAAAATGTATATAAATAGTACTGTCTTCATTTAAAGGGTTTGTTCACCCAAAAATATGAAAATATGAGTTTAATCTGCTTACCCCGGGGCATCCAAGAGGTAGGTGTGTTTGTTTCTTCAGTAGAACACAAATTAAGATTTTTAGCTCCAACCGCTGCTCGTATGATACATGTAAATGGGGTGTTATTTTATGAGAGCCACTACGGGGGTAAAAAACACAGACATTTGAATCCATATTAAACACAGCAGCTCAGGCCGATACAACTGATGTCTTAAGACACGAAACGATCGGTTTGAGAGAGAAACCGAACAGCATTTATATCATTTTTTACCTCAAATACAATACTATGTTTAAAAGCCGCTAGCGTGCCATCACTTCCGGCAAGTGCGGTTAAATGTACAAGAGATCGCCGTATAATCTCAATGGGATACAAGCGCCATAAGTGATCTCTTGCACGTATCTCTACGCCATATATTATGCAACTTGACCTCACTTACAGGCAATGATGGTGCGGGGACGGCTAATGTACATATTTGAGATCAAAAATTATATAAATACTTTTCGGTTTCTCACACAAACCGATCATTTTCTGTCTTAAGACATCAATGTATCGTCACAAGCTGCAGGGTTCAACATGAATTCCTATTTCTGAGTTGGTTACTCTCACAGTGGCTCTCATAAAAATACACCCCAGTGACATGCATTATACGAGCAACGGTTGGAGCTAAAAATCTTCATTTGTGTTCTACTGAAGAAACAAACACACCTACAACTTGGATGTCCTGGGGGTAAGCAGATACACATCACATATTCATTCTTAGGTGAACTAACCCTTTAAAATGCAGTAAATGGTTTAACATTTATTTGTCTTACATGGACCTGTTGTCTTTAGATTTTTTTATACATTTTTGAGCCAAATCTCAAAATTGTCCTATGGTGCGACTATCATGGTTCAACAAATTACAACTTTTATAAATTAAAAAGAAAAGCATACAAAATGTTAATAAATAACATACTTTAGCATAGCATCATTTTACAAGTGTCTATTTTAGGAAATGACAATCATTTTATTGTGTCCATATATTTCTAAAAGTGTAGGAACTTGATACATTTTGTCACTAAAAGCATGTCCTCCGGTGTGACACCACATCCTGATTTTATATTGGGAAATTCCACTGACAAGTTTAATTAGTTGAAGGACCCCATTCAAGGGCATGTTACTGTGAAGGTCATGACATGTGCACATGTTAAGATTTTGTCTCAGAATTGTCCAAAAATGTAAAGGTGTCATGAACGGGTTTTTTTCCTTTTTTATACTGTTGTCTGAGGTCAACGAATGATGATTGAGTGGTTTTTACATTCAAAAATATCATAACTAATAAGTAATAGGCTATTTTCTACACTGTCTTCTGAACGCTGGTTTGGATGGGCGTGCCGCACTGGAGACTTGGAAACGCCCACGGCTAGGATTGGAGAAGATTTGCATATTTAACTTCAGCTCCCCAGTCAGTTCAGTTCACATGAGGGAGAGATTATTTTGAAAGTGGTAACTGCAAAGATTCTCTCGACCACAGGGCTCGTAAACGTCTTTATCAAGCCAACACAATGATTTATTTCTCATCCACCCGCGATTGATTGGAATATTATTTCTGTATTACATGGCCCCCAGGATCGGTCGATATAAGTGTGAACTGAGCGCGCACGCACACACGTGCGCAACCAGATCAAGAAAGAATTTCTGCCGACGGGTGTACATTTTTGTAGCCCATCTGGTAAACACACAGCCCCCGGACTACTACTACTACATATAAAAAAGACACACAAGGCACAACATTGTGTTTTAATCTCAATATGTCTGCAAATCCAGAATCGACCGGAGACTTGTTCACAAACGATTCCTCAGTGAAATGAAGCGAACACACTTACAATCTTCCCCACATGAGCTGGAACTTCATTAAAGGGTTACTTGAGCGATTAGCATATGGCTTTATATCAGTAGAAACCCTCGAGTATATTCAAATGATTGTTCCTAAAATTAGGATCCCATGGACGCTTATTTACAGTGACTGTGTTTTTCCACAACCAGGAAAAGCGCAATATCTTGCTATCTTCTTCTGCATGTTTATTGCTGCTGGCTAGCGTGATCCGAGCGGCTCCATGAGTCAGTGGGCGGGGCTACTGAACTACACGTGCTTATTATTCTGTAGAGGCGATGTTTCGCAACAGATGACGTCAAGATGCAGACGCGATCGTTTCTGAGCCCGGTGTCTATAAAAGCTTTTCTTTGACTAACAAGGACGTTTTCAGCTCTGAAACTTACAGGATAATCTTATATTACCATGACCTTTTATATATCAAAAGCTAAAGGGAAAGTTGATTTCTCAAATCATCACCTCTTTAACTTTTTTGGAATCACTTTAAAAGTGTTAATTCCTGTTGTCCTTTGGTGCAACACCTCTATATTCTTAATTTTTTTCTGTCACACCATGGAATCAGTAAAAATGTTCAAACAACAGTGAAAGAATTGATAGTTAGTGACATCTGTTAGTGACAGTTTGGTTTCTCAAACATCAGACTTCACACTGCATAACATACAGAAGCATTTTTACTGCTTATTTGTCAACTGCCCGTGTATTACACTGTACAACATACTCATCAATAGCGATTTTGGATGGGATCTCGGACCACAGCCTGGCATATTTCACAGGCATGACCTGTTCCTGCGGGTCACGGTCCACGTGCATGTGAAGCATCAGTCGGCAGAACGAGGCACGGAGGTCATACGGCAGGTCTTCATCCGACATGCAGCGGAGGATCAAGTCCACATCCAGCTGGCCCGATATCTTCTCAATGGCCAGGTACTGGCGGTCCAAACACATTCGTGCAAACAGATTCAGTTGGTATCTAAGGAGGAAATGAACCCGGAGAGTAGGTTACTGAGAGAAGTTTTGATTTGGTTTTATACCACTTTGCACTTGAAACTATTGAATAAATTATGTCAGTTTTGGGGTTTTGCCCTTATTAGGCTGACCTGTAGTAGCTAATGATCTCCAGGTCCTCTTTCTGTCCTTCTTTGGCATCCTGTGCTAGCTCTCTGACGCTCTTACTCTTTATCTCCTTAGCGCTGTCCTTCCAAAACAACCACACCTCCTCCTCATCCTCCTCTGACTCCACCGGACCCTCTCCAGACTCGACCTCAAACCGAGACAGCACCAGCCTGAGGCGAGAGAGAGAAATAAAGACTTTTAAAATGGAACTAGCAACAAACAACTCTTATGACCTCGCATGTCAAAAAGGTCCAAATAATTTGGAACAATTTGTACATTTACAATGTGTCAGTGTTCATTTTCATGATGTTTTTTCATTTTAAATTCATGTGAAACCTATTACATGTCCTTAGTCCTTAGACACAGATTTAGACACTGCATTTAATTGATTTAAAGGTCACTTGTAAATCAGATTATCCAGTGTAGCATTTTCAAAGCATTGCTTAGTACTTCTTAAGTGTGACCTAAGACTGTAATAATAAATAATATTAAAAAGTTCAGGATCAGTAATTTGCAAAAGCTGCAAAGCATATATATATATATATATATATATATATATATATATATATATATATATATATATATATATATATATATATATATATATATATATATATATATATATATATATATATGCATGTATATAAAAAAACTTCAGATTTTCATCCCAGGAATGAATTACATTTTAAAATACATCATAAATATGATCAAATAAATGCCACCTTTGTGAGCATAAGAGACTTATTAACATTTTTTAATACAAAAACATTTATTTAAAAACTTTACCGACCACAGTGTATATTAAAGGGTTAGTTCACCCAAAATGAAAATTCTCCCATTAATTACTTATCCTAATGTCGTTCGACACCCGTAAGACCTCAAATGAAGATTTCAATCAACAATTTTTGTTGAAATCCGATGACTCAGAAAGGCCTTCATTGACACCAATGTCATTTCCTCTTTCAAGACCCATAAAGGCACTACAGACATCATTACAAAGCCCATCTCACTACAGTGGCTTTACAATCATTTTATGAAGTGACGAGAATAGTTTTTAAAACGAAATGACTTATATAGTTAATGGGCTGATTTCAAAACAAAGTATCGAACGTTATGAATCAGCGTATCGATTCATGATTCGGATCGCCGAAGTCAATTCATTTCAGCAGTTTGGCAGTTTGACAGGTGATCCAAATCATGAATCAATACGCTGATTTATAATGTTCGAAACTTTGTTTTGAATTCGGCCCATCTCTGTTCTTGAGAGAGGAAATTGCATTGGTGTGAAGGCCTTTCTGAGCCATCGGATTTCAACACAAATATCTTCATTTGTGTTCCGAAGATAAACGGAGGTCTTATGGATGTCGAACGACATTAGGGTAAGTAAATAATGAGAGAAATTTCATTTTTGGGTGAACTAACCCTTTAACATTATATTAAATAAAAATAAAACTAATTTGAAAAATAAACTTAATCTCAGAATATAATAATTCCACAAAGAAATATTGTGAACCTGCATTCAGGGTTACATTCTCTTTTACATTGTTCTGTTCACGACAAAATGTCTCACTTGGTCTCGATAAGGATGTCAGCATTGGCGGGGTTCAGCACCGCGTTGCAGATCAGCTCCTGTGTTACTGGGATGGACTTGTTCATGGACACACACAGATCAGACAGGTAGTCCAGAAACCTGAACATAAACACAACAACAACTGCAACTACATGTCAACAAACTTTTATTAGATTATTAGTAGACTGTTAGGTTAGGCCGTGTGTCCACCAAAGCGTTTTTTTCACGCTGTCAACAGATGACAACAAGCAATAATAACGGAACAAAATGATTTAAAACAAGAGCCAGAGCAAATACTTTACACTGTATCTGCAATTTTATATAGAATCAATACAGAAACAAACTCCCTGTGAAATTAGAAAGACTTCCGCGGATTTCCTTTATAAGAGTCTCAACTAAGGAAAAAAAAACGCTGCCTGCCAAAACGCTCTTAAGCGCTCACAGCAAGGCGTTTTCAGCAGAGCGCCTAGCGTTTTCAACTGGATGAAAAAACTTTGGTGGACACGCGGCTTTAGGGTTAGGTGTTAGGGTTCAGGTTAGTAGAATAAAGTCTAAAGATTAAAGGGCCCTTACAATAAAGTGTTAGAAGACCATCAACTAATTCTCTAATGAGAGTTAATTGACATGCAAAGTTACTTATAGTTAGTAGAAGTGGACCATTGAAATAAAGTTACCCACTGAAACATTCCAGACTTTTATCTATCTAGTATCTTGTTACTTGTATAGTATAGCAGCACAAAAAAGTGCTGCTCTCAAACTTTGGGATAGAAAAGCATTTTTATCTTTACAGTACACTCTCTCCCACCTTGGTTCACGGTTTTTCCTCACAAGGCTGACAAATGTGTCAATTTCTGCCGCCGTGATGTGCTTCTCTAAGAGTTTGCGGTTGTTGTGGAGGAGGGCCGTTATCGTATCCTCAGCCAACACGTCATAGCCGATCTGTTTCTGCATGAAGCGGAACTGCTTGGCGATGTATTCCTGGACAAAGGGCACAAAAGGGACAAAGTGACTCATTCCGTTCTTTCATACAGCATACCTGTCCCCCATTCTCTTTTGGATTTTAATTTAATACACATTCAAGGATGGCCGATATAGTCTATAGGTTAAAGCCCCACAGGGATTGTTATTGGGCACATGTACGGTTTGATTTAGATGAAAGTGACAGCTAAATGACTAAATGTTTATTGGTAACTAAAACTAAAATCATACAACTCATTACTTCAAAAAGCTGATTCAGCTGACTGCCAAGCCAACATTTCTCATTTTAATTGAAAGTCAACGTACTAAATAAACGAAACGAAAACGTATTAAAACTATATAGACATACAGTATTTTAAATTATTAATAATTAAAAAGGAAAAAAACACAAATAAAATACTAAAGCTTTACATAAAAAGAAAAAAAATTATAAAAACAAAATAGAATTCAAAATATTAACAGCAAAACTATAATTGTATAATAGTATATAAATTAATATAAAATAACACTGCTGTTAATAGATTAAAATATTTAAATTATTTAGCTATTTCTATTCGTGTGTGTGTGTGTGTGTGTGTGTGTGTGTGTGTGTGTGTGTGTGTGTGTGTGTGTGTGTGTGTGTGTGTGTGTGTGTGTATAGAAAATGCTAAATAATTTAATTTAGCATCTTGTTTTATAATAATTTTCTAAAACAAATGTCCCCCAGCACATTATGGATGTACTTGCAAAGTTTGCATTTGCATAAGTGAGAGTGCATGAGTGGGTGAACATGAGCACTTCCTCTGCCAGATTGAATAAATAAACAATGTTAAATAAAACTAAATGTATTAAATATGTTTAATTAATAAAACTGGCTATTGCATTAACAACAATATACAATTATGTTTTACAGAATTTTGAAACTTTAAGTTCCGGTTAAAAGTTTGAGTTAAGTTGGCATTACATATAGCTACTAAAATGTTTCAAGAGCTTAAAAAGCATTCATTAGAGAGGTGTAAACCACAGGAAGTCACAATCATGCCTGCAGGAACAGATAATATCTTGAAATTCATGAATATATCTGAGAGAATCAAAAAGAAAGCAAGCCAAATTTAAAGGGGTACTTCACCACTGACAACAGGGGCTTTCTGTAAAACTTGACTGACTATACAGTCAGAAGGCAAAAAGGATAAAAAAAATAAACACTGAAATCAGTGCTACCTGACTAGGTAGGGAAACTTCACCCATAATTCACTAAACATGTTTCCATCCAAGGCCACTCGCACCAGTCTGCTATGCATATGCTTACCAGAGTCAAATACCATCTTGCTTTAGAAGGAAATACTCCTTAGCAAACTTTTAGTCATAACAGAGTTGACCTGTATTGTAAAATTTAAGTTTTTAAGCTTTTAGTATGACTGTGTTAGCCTTAAAGTTATGAATAAGCTGGTATGTTCCAAAACTATGACAAAATTTGCATTTAAGAGATTTAAGCATTCAAAATGTACAGTCTCCCACTTCCGTTAAAACGAATCTCAGATTTTGGTGACATCATCGCAGACATTACTTTCTCGTCAAATCTTCTGTCCAATCAAAATGCTCTCTAGAATGTAAAGCCCGCCCCCTACACTGCTGAAGCCGTGGCTGAAATCGGTCAGTTGTTAACACACATTTACTAATTTCTACATGGTGAAAGGCACATAGCACACTATATATGTGATAGGAAACGTTCTGTGTAAATATGCTTTCATTTGAGGCGAATAAAGTCTGTTTTCACGTTAGTTTCACACACCGCAGCAGCGCACACACCCCAACGGCTCTGGTCTAAATTTAGACTACAGACACGAGAGCGCAGCGCGGATCATATGCGCGAGTCGGTGCAGACAACAAACATATCGACCCATTTGAATTCTGCACAGAATGCTGCATTTTAAAGCGATATGGAGGAGATTATGATGGTTAACAGTGTTAGAGGAAACTGGCTTTACCAAACAGTGAAAGGTCCACTCTTGCGCTCTAGTCAAACTGTATATTAACAAAACTCTATTGGCCGTTTCAAAAAAGGGGAGGAGCTGCTAACAGCTGAAGCTGTTTCAGGAGAAATTACGTCAACACGTTGAATAATGCGGCGCGTTTCAAGGCACTTCAGTGGGCCTTTAAAGGGATAGTACACTTTAAAATGAAAATTCTGTCATCCTTTACTCACCCTTAAGTTGTTTCAAACCTGTATGAATTTCTTTCTTCAGCTGAACACAAGGGAAGATATTTTGAAGAATGTCAGTAACCAAACAGGTAACTGGAGCCATTGACTTCCATAGTAGGAAAAAAAAATACTATGGAAGTCAATGGCTCCAGTTACCTGTTTGGTTACTGACATTCTTCATAATATCTTCCCTTGTGTTCAGCTGAAGAAAGAAATTCATACAGGTTTGAAACAACTTGAGGGTGAGTAAAGGATGACAGAATTTTCATTTTAAAGTGAACTATCCCTTTAAGATACACATACCTTTTTACACCCATTCACACCTGGTGTTACATTCATCTCTTCTGTCCACTTTCAACTACTTCTGTCCTGATTTCTTCGAGGGTCTACAAGGTATTTTTTTGCACATCTTTCGATCTAATGGACAAAATAAGCTCACGCTATTTACATATGAATGTGACTTGGTACTTCTTTTCTCTTCAGACCTAACTTGGGTCTCCAGCTGCGAAATTTTAAATCCCATCTGCCTAGCACGCTTCCCATAATGTTAAAACGTTAGGTCAGTAGGCAACGTTTCATGCTTTATGAATGCATTGGACCACATGTGCATTTCCACTACGAAAGCAATCTGATCAAATGTGTTTTCAACCACCTTTAGAAGTGGTCAAAAGTGGACAAGCTCAAAACATTTTATCCCATTTACACCTGCTTTTAGCGTGGTCAACTTGGGATCCGATCGACCAAAACCCATCTTAATACCAGGTGTAAACAGGGCCAAAGAACGCATTTTCCATAGTTAAAAAACAGGGTTTCCTGCATCTCAGCTGCAGAAGATTTAGCATATATATATATATATATATATATATATATATATATATATATATATATATATATATATATATATATATATATATATATATATATATATATATAAATTAAATGCATTTTTTTTATCCCGCATAAATCTGAAAATTGACCCTATTCATATTGAACCTAAAAACCGAGTCCTATTTCTCACAACTGGAGAAGTCATGTTCATGGATGCGGTTATTAACATAGCAGAACTGAGTGCTGAAGAAGCTAAGCAAGGCTGCTGGAGAGATTGTTACGCAACACACAGCTCGTGAGCACAGGGACATTTATTATGAAGGGACACTGCCACTGGCGCTATTTCCGCTTTTCTGGTCTTGAGTATGAGGTAATGCAGCTCTGTTTATGATATTAGATACATTTAAGTGTTTAAAATGATGTTATGACGTTAATCTGTGCGTTCGCTCAGTGGCTGCTGTGACACTTGTTCACCCTGCTAAGAGTAAAATGTTTCTGCCAAAATAAAACCGGAAACCGAGGGTAACGCAGATATGACGCAATTGACAGGCGACTCCCTCAGGTGTCCTGGGTCATTGGTTAAAATAACAATTTTCGTACAATTTACAAATAGTTGGAAACATTTGGGATATTGTAAGAACTCAACTGAACACAGTATATAACACTGGCCTGGTGGTTTTTAGATATTTTACTGCAAAAATCCTACATAGTGCACCTTTAACCTGTTAACCCCTAACAGTTTGATCCTATGTCCAAAACTGTTAGGGGTTAACAAACCGGAAATGAACAATATATGAAGGTTAATCATATCAACATGGCTTCAGAGAACAAACAAATCAACATGGGAAGCACTAAAACTTTGAGATGATAATGAGATGCACAACTTTATGAGGTCTAAGGTTGAACTTCCATTTCGGCTGGTGTTTGTGCAGACCCACCTGGTTCTTCCTGTAGTCCTGCTGTGAATGTCGCAGCACACGGTAGCACAGCCTGCAGATGTGCCTGAAGGGAGCGTGTCTCTGGTCACTCAGCTCCTCCAGACGCAACATGGGACCATCACCGCTGTCTGTGAATGGGGCCTGAAGCAGCTTGAAGATCTATTGATGGAGAATGAATACTACTTCTGATGTATCAATAACACCCAGATACATTTAAATCATGATTGAAGATGTTCTTAAATCCATCATATCTGGTTTCTGTGGAATATTTTGTTAAAAATGTAGAGGTGAAGGACATGTTTTTTAAGCACTCTTAGTGGTGAAATGTGAGGGACTGAAGAAAATCCTACTTGTTTCAAGATGTTCTGTTCTCTCATGAGTTTCTGCCGTTCACGGTTGGGTTTATTGACCATGATCTCCAACACATCCTGTCCATTGTTGGGAATGTCCACCACAAAAAACACAAGGTCCTCCAGAAGCTTAGTGACAAACCTATGGAATAAACAGAGAAAAGAATGTCATGGTAATTAAAATGTCAGGTTAAACTCCTATCAGTGGCAAAATCTTTAATTTTCCACTTGAAGTGGCGGAAAATGTTATATATAAGCAATAAGCAATGCTTAAATCGCCTCTTGAATAGTGTCCACACAGAATTAGTACACCAGAATCAATTGCTACATTAAAACAGCGTTACGAGTCAACTGAGGTCGCAGCAGAGTATTTAGTGAGGGGTCACTAAAGCACTTTCCCAAGCACACTCCTTTTCGAGAAAGTCTCATGGTTGTACCTTCTTTCATTCTGGGTGATTGTGCCCTTCTCCAGTTTGCCAGCGATGGATGCCAACACTTTACTGGCATCGTTGGCAAAGTCTAGGTCCCTCACCTCAGCTGGAGGAACTGGCACAATGGCGAAGGCCTCTTTATCTTCTTTGACAGGTGATGTGCCAATCTGGAAGGGAAAACAAACTGTAATTGAGTGCAATGGAACCAATGGATACAATGAGCAATGTAATGTTGAAGATGACATCTATTATTTTATAAACATTTTTAATCTGTTTCTGGTTTGAGTGGCACACATTTGTCTAGTGAAGTTAAAAAAAAACATTAAACTTGCGGTAAAGACAAACTATTTTGTTTAAAATATAATACCAAGAGCAATAATAATAATAGTTGTTATTATTATTATTATTTCAACAGGTGCTAAAACAATAATTCAGACAATAAATCAGATTATTTGTTCAACACCTACCCGTAACATAACTGGCTTCTCCTCCTCTTTGTCGATGGGGTTGTTGGTGCTGTGGACCCATGTATTGGTGCACAAGTGCCTAAGTCTCACATATGAATTCCTGAGGACCAAACAATTTGTAAAAGACTCATTAACAAATATTACTTATAGATATCAAAATATATAGCCTACATACTGAGCTGTGACCTAGTGATTAACACATTAACCATATCCAGTATACACTCAGTATATAAAGTTATTGTACCTCCCTTATCCCTTGTTCGCGTCATGTAAGCACCTTTAAACGTCACTTGGTTCATGACATACAGTGGGTACGGAAAGTATTTTCCGTTTCCCCCTTACATTTTTTCACATTTTGTTATATGGCAGCCATCGGCTAAAATCTTTTAAGTTAATTTTTTTCTCATTAATGTACACACAGCACCCCATATGGGCATACAGGGGTGCATGGTGGTGGCAGCATCATGCTGTGGGGGTGTTTTTCAGCTGAAGGGACAGGGCGACTGGTTGAAATCGAGGGAAAGATGAATGCAGACGGAATTTTCAAGATGAAAACCTTCTTCAGAGTGCTCAAGACCTTAGACTGGGCCAAAGGTTCACTTTCCAAGAAGACAATGACCCTAAGCACACAGCTAAAATAACGAAGGAGTGGCTTCACAACAACTCCGTGACTGTTCTTGAACGGCCCAGCCAGAGCCCTGACTTGAACCCAATTGAGCATCTCTGGAGAGACCTGAAAATGACTGTCCACCAACGTTTACCATCCGACCTGACAGAACTGGAGAGGATCTGCAGGAGGAATGGCAGAGGATCCCCAAATCCAGGTGTGAAAAACTTGTTTTCGTTTCCAAAAAGACTCATGGCTGTATTAGATCAAAAGGGTGCTTCTACTAAATACTGAGCCTGAATACTTAGGAACATGTGATATTTTGGGTTTTCTTTTTAATAAATCTGCAAAAATGTCAACAATTCTGTGTTTTCGGTCAATATGGGGTGCTGTGTGTACATTAATGAGAACAAAAAAAAATGTAACTTGTTATATTGCAAATGGCTGCAATATAACAAAGAGTGAAACATTTAAGGGGTCTGAATACTTTTCATACTCACTGTATATGGGGGAAACTCTTCAGGTCAATGTGACCCCCCCCCTAAACCCATGTGGCGTTAAATCCTACATATAATGCCCCATACACATTGTACGATTTTAATCTTTCCCAGACGAAAGATGACCAATCGAAGCAGTTTCTGGCTCCTAAATGAATATTCTCCTCTTTCTCTTACATAAAATCACAATTTCCAAAATGTGATTCATCTTGCTCTTTTTTTTACCACTAGCACACACTGATGACATTTTATTCTTCTGTACAATCTCGCATCATAGCCTTCAATTCAATAGGTGTCACCACCATACAGCCTACATACATGTTGTACCAAAGTTTAATATATCCATGTCGTACAGTGTGATTTGTAATGATCTCGTAGGATTGCCGAAATCGCACAGTCTGTAGCAGGCATAAGAGGATACGACTAGCTAAGGCCAGACAGTGGCTCTATCGCGGATGTCAAAGAAACATCTGTGCTGCAAACTCACTGACACAGTCACCACAACTCTAATGTATGCAACATGATGTTGATTAAGTTAGATCTAATTCAGCTCTTTTGTATCGAATCGCATTCAGGTGTTTCTGCCATTTAAGTTCAAGTAATTAGCTTTAAGGGATCTGGAGACTAAAGTCATTGCGTTCGTATTGCACAATCCAAACATGAACCTTCCCTGAGTTCACAACGTTGACTCCAACAGTGCCTGCGGGGCAGCTACAGCAGTTACACACACAAACACACATACCTAATGGCTATCAAAGCCTCTATTGTTCTTAGTGTGTGTGATGTTTAAACACACACACACACACACACACACACACACACACACACACACACACACACACACACACACACACACACACACACACACACACCCCTATGAGGAAGTGCAGTACCTGTCAGGCCAGATAGTTAATTCACTCTTGTTTTACTCACTCGCCACAATCATGCACCTGTTCACATTGCTCGCTCACAGTTTGGCAATGTTCATGGTGCAAGCAGAAATGCTCACACTGGAACACAACCAGTTTTTTGCTCATATTATATTTTAAATGTGGCCTTTGTGAAACTGGTCTGAGTCTAAACAGGAGACGCTTCTAAACTTAGCTGCATGTGTAAAACACGCTGGCATCATCAAAAGTAAACAGACAATGATAGGAAAGATAATGTGCACTGGAGTTTGGTGTCAAATTTCATGAATATTTATGACGGTGAGGAGGAAAAAACAACATTTTTAATGATTCAGGGAACATTAGTAATGGAAAGAAAAACTCTGACCCATGATTTGGCATCATTTATGTGTATGTGTGTGTAAATAAGAGGGTCAATTAAGTTTGGGGTCAGAATTTTTTTTTTTATATGTATAATTTTACTTAGCAAAGTAAAATTAATTAACACGAATCACGAATTAATTAACATGAATTAATTAAAAGTGACAACAACGACATTTATAAAGCTAAAAATAAATTACATTTCAAATAAACGCTTTTCTTTTGAACTTTCATTTCTATATCGTGAAAAAATGTATCACATTTTCCACCGAAATATAAAGCAGTACTGTTTTCTACATTGATAATAAGCATATCAGTGTATTAGAATGATTTCTGAAGGATCATGTGACACTGAAGTAATGATGCTGAAAATATAGATTTTATTTTAATAAAATATTAATTAAATTATTTTAATTAAAATATAAGACATTTTAATATATTTAATAATACGCAATTAATTAAAATGAAAAAGTTAATTTAATTAGAAATAGAAATAATAATAATAATAATACAGAATATTATTGTTTTTACTGCACCAAATAAATGCAGCCTAAAGTCTAAGAGTTATCATTAAAAATCTACTTCCATTTCTAAAAGTAATTTTTAGTCTTTTTTTTCAGCCTGTTTTTGCATCTTTTAACATCTTTTTTAATAAAAATATAAATGAGTCAAATTAAATATTCAGTTTGACTCAACATTAAAATCTTTACAGTCTGCCTTTGAAAAGAGACAGTAGGGTTAAGCTCACGTTACATTGCAGTTCATTATTTGCATGCGTTTTAAATCCTTGCTAGTTACCGTTTTTTTCTTCACGCGCTGTTCTGAGATAAGCATTTAAGAGTTCATACACCTAAGCACATGCCCACTAGAAGTGTGTCACACGGCATGCGAGTACTGAACAAAGTTCTCTTTCGCGGCTTATTGCACTTTAACTTTCAAATACACACAAGGTGTATATAAATGCAATGGGTTATGTCCTAAGTGAACGTAAACCTTTAGGAGAAAATCAGATGCGTGTCAGTATATTAGATCCGTGTCAGCCTTAAAGTGACAGCAGCCTAATAAACCTTCTGCCGCCTCTGTCATTAATGTTAATCAAACAACTAAAGACAAAGAGAAAATTACACCCTGTTCTTGACTGAATAAATTTAATGCTTTGAGTCCTACCTAAATACATCTACTGTAGCTAGATTTTATAGAGCACTATTTATTTAATGTGTTAATAATCTTATGTTGTATTTGTCTTATTATTTAATTTAAGAATAAAATTAAGTGAAATAAGATTTTGGCCTACGTTGGCCTAAATTATTTGTCATTCTTTTTTCTTTTATATTAAAAATATTTATTAAAAATAAGAAAATTAGTTTGGCTATACTACTCAGTGACTTGCAAAATAATCTTAAAAACCAACAAACACACAAAGAAACTTGATCAAACTGTGGATAGTGATCGAGCAATGATAATTGTGCCATATCGCCCACCCCTACTCGGTCACAGAAAGCACCCATTAGATAGGCTACAAGTGGACATCAGACACGGCTGTATTCCTGGATGCATAATCGCCTATGTGACTAACAGGCTTACCTTTGTGTGTATGTGTGTGTTTGTGTATGCCCTCTCTGCTCCCTTAGACTAATTAGTCACATCTACTATGTCTAGAGAGGGGCCGCTGCTGTCTGAGGACAGGGGATTTCAGGCAACACTTAAAGTCATGACCTTGAAAATCCTCTTCTCCTAAGATCAAACTTAAAGATGATTTCTCTCACACACACACTCACAATACTCAGACATATGAGATATTGCCACAGTTCAGCTTATTACACATAATGACCGTTTCAGTCAGCAGCTCAGTGTTGCATGAAATCCATCAGAGCATGCGATTGAGAGAGATGTGTAATCAATGGATATGTTCAAAGCCCATAGGCTCTAAATACTAAAAAGCAGCTATTGATTCAAGACACACAAATATCCATTCATCATTCTTCTGACATCATTAGTTCATGCTCATACAAATCAGATTCAAACAGACACAGAAGATAGTTGAATCGCATGAAACCTGTCCAGAAAATGTCCGGGTCACCAGACATACAGCTAAGAATTGAACAAGAAACATTTTTAGGACACTTAGAGGGTTAGTTCACCCAAAAATGAAAATTAGCCCATTATTTATTCACCCTCAAGCTATCCTAGGTGTATATAAAAAAATTATTTCGGACGGACAAAAGCATTTGCAATGCAGCAACAACAAAAAATATGTGAATTGTAATGAATTTCATATTAATTTTATAAATTAACTCTTTCGCCCCCAAACACGGAATTTTCCATTATTTGTGAGAAAACGCTTCCAGGCCTAAAACGGAATTTTCCGGGTTTCTGTGTTTTCACTGTCGGGCGCTAGGAGGTGCCATTGCACATCTTCTGAATGAACACAATCTCCTGATCAAAACACACGCGAGTAAGACGCAGTAAAACAAGCGATCGCATGGAATCATATGCATATGTAAAATAACGTGATCATCATCATTAAACAGCATATGAATCAAAACTATCTAATGTTAGTGAATGAAATGTGGACCCAGGATGAGCTACACGACTGTGCAAGCATTAGGAGTGTTGATGGACTCGATCTACTCCATCTGCGTTTGACCATCACTCTGAATCTGATCTGGAAACAGTCTTTCACTAAACAACGCGATTTTCTCAGCTTTTTGTTCAAGATGTTGCTTTTTTATGAAACTTCCTAAAAAAGGAATGCATGAAGCTAGAATAAAAGTTTTTTTTTTTTTAAGAAGAGGGTCTTTATTTTGATAAATTGCATGCTCAGATATTTATTAAACAAAATATTCTATGGGCTATTACATTTTTGTGGAAATTGTCAAAAACCCTGGCGGTGGCTGGCAACGTGTGTGTGTGTGTGTGTGTGTGTGTGTGTGTGTGTGTGTGTGTGTGTGTGTGTGTGTGTGTGTGTGTGTGTGTGTGTGTGTGTGTGCCTGTTTATGTGGTTTATGAGGACACAAATTTGTATAACTACATGGGTATTACACTGGTATTACTCTATAAATGTGGTTTATGAGGACATATCAAATGTCCTCATAATTCAAATGGCCTTAAAAAAATACTAAATGATGTTTTTTTGGGAAAGTAAAAATGCAGAATGTTTCCTGTGATGCGTAGGTTTAGGGGCAGGGGCAGTGTAAGGGGATAGAAAATACGGTTTGTACAGTATAAAAACCATTACGCCTATGGAGAGTCCCTGTAAACCACATAGACCAACATGTGTGTGTGTGTGTGTGTGTGTGTGTGTGTGTAAGGGTGTTCCCAGTCTGCAATGGAACAGTGGTGAACCGGCAACAGGGTCATTGATGCATGGGGGAGCAAAGGCTGGTCCGTGCGGTCCGATCCAACAGATGAGCTACTGTAGCTCAGATTCCTTAAGTTAGAAAGGTGTCAAATGTGTATGGGGCCCATGCTGACCCCTGTCCACCACCGAAAGCACCAAGAAGCATCAGAACTGGACCACGGAGAAATAGAAGAAGGTGGCCTGGTCTGATGAATCACATTTTCCTTTACATCACGTGGATAGCTGGGTGCATGTGTGTCGCTTACCTGGGGAACACATGGCACCAGGATGCACTATGGGAAGAAGTCAAGCCGGCAGAGGCAGTGTGATGCTTTGGGCAATGTTCTGCTGGGAAACCTTGAGTCCTGCCATCCATGTGGATGTTACTTTGACACGTACCACCTACCTAAGCATTGCTGCAGACCTTTCATGGAAACGGTATTCTCTGGTGGCTGTGACCTCTTTCAGCAGGATAATGCACCCTGACACAAAGCAAAATTAGTTTGAGGAGCACAGAAACGAGTCTGAGGTGTTGACTTGACCTCCAAATTCCCCAGATCTCAATCCAATCGAACAGTTGTGGGATGTGCTAAACAACAGTCCAATATAGTGTGAGTGTGTGAACATGTCCAGATTAGGTTATATCTATATATACACACACACACACACACATATACGCATATTCTCATGTGAGTCACTCAATGAATCCCAAAACAAAATTTCCCCACTTATGTTCTGCTTCTGAGCAGTGAGGAAGATTACTTTATAAAACAACACTTTCCAAGTGATTGCTTATATAAATAAGGGAATATGGGGGTGGACGGTTACGCAACATCTGGCTTCTCTTTTAACAACAGGTTTCAACAATGTGGAAAGAGATCACGCTGGCAAAGTGCACGGTCACTCTAGTTTCCTGCCTCCGCACCCTGTCGGGACTTTCCTGGCTATTTTCAGAAAGTCAAATTTTGCAGGTATCTAGATGAGGCAACACACACAAACACACACACACACACAATGTGACACGTGCACACTCCACCCTATAACTGTTTGAGTTTTGTGGTATGAGGACAAAGGCTATCACGGGTGTGTGAGTAGTCATCCTCACTACTAGTGAGTAGTAGTCTCTCCTGTTCGGTTACACATGATTCATTGAAACAACAGAGCTTATAGTTAAAAACAATCAAGAGATGCAAGACATCATGAGATGAGCGTGACCTTCAGTACCAGGGAGATGCGTGTTTGCAAAACTACATCTTTCCTGTGACTTATGACCATAGCCGTATGAATCAGATACAGTAGTTTGAGTTCTCTTTAAGTTCATTTGGAGTCGTTTATGACTTAATATATCCTGCAGGTCTGAAGACAACGCAACAATCAGCGATTGTCTGCCATTGGTAAAATCTTGAGTATGATCATATTTCACTCTTCAGAATTTTTCTGGCAATAGAGTAAGAGCGATATATATATATATATATATATATATATATATATATATATATATATATATATATATATATATATATATATATATATATATATAAATATATATATATATATATAAGAGACATGAATCTAGTGTGTATGATCTGAGCACATCATAACAGGAATCTCACATTACCGTGAAGCTTTTAACAAGTGAATCTGTCACTCAAACTCAACTTCTGATTGACCCCAAACTGACAACACAACTGTGCATTCACTAATAATTCATATGCATTTTTATTTTATCATCATTTATTTTCCTCCTAAAAAGGACATTATATTTTGCATAAAAAAGAAAACCATTTTCATCAGAATCAAAACTAATATAACACATTATTATTTACTAATAAGAGCACTATGTTTGCATAAGGCATTTGGAGGTACTATAAAATATGTGTAACTTTCATTAAAATAGTCAACAGAAGTAATTATATTGGACTTTAAACTACTATTTTCTTTTAGAAATGGACCATTTGTAAACTTTAAATGGTTAAAAATGCAGATTTAAAGGGATAGTTCACCCATTTACTCACCCTCAAGTTGTTCCAAACCTGCTTGAAATTTTTTGACATTTTGAAGAAATATGGGTAACCAAACAATTGATGGTTCCCATTGACTTCCATAGTTTTTTTCTATTCTGGAAGTCAATGGGATCCATCAGCTGTTTGGTTGCCAACATTCTTCAAATATCATTCTTGAAATATCTTGTTTTGTTTTTAACATAACAAAGAAACTCACACAAGTTTGGAACAAGTTGAGGGTAAAAACATAATGACTGATAATTTTGTGGGAACTATCCCTTTAAACTGATCGAGAAGGTTTTTTTTATAGTATCTTTATTTGAGGTAATGACAACTCTAATATTTGACCTGCACTGGCTATCCCTGCACAAGGTTATTCCTTGAATGTATGGGTACAATTTGATTATGGTTCAGTGTACCTGGGTACAAGAGAGTCTCCTCCTCTGAGGGTGGTCGGATCCAGCTCAAATATGGAGGAGATGTCATTGCCATCGGGGACGGACGCGAGGGTGTACATGACCTTCTCGTTGGGCATGCGCAGTCGTGCTCGCAGAGCTTCATGTTCCGAGTCCAGCTAGTGGAGAGAGGAGACCATGTCACCATACAGACACATCACCCCGACTGGTTTATTGATTATGTGACGAGATAAATGTGATACCATTAGCTGACAAAACAATCTTTGATTCGTGACATGTTTACAACTCTGCCTGTGACCTGAAATTCCTCAACGCGCTCATATGCACATACAGGTACAAGAACATGAAGAAGAATGTGAAAACTCTTGATCGGTCACAAGATGTGATATATATGTGGGTTCCAGCAAAACAAGTATTTAGTAGTTAATAATAAAAGTAGCTGTTGATGTTACTTCTCAAAGGAAACTTTCATTTAGAATTTATAATCTTGACCTAAGGGTCCGTTATCACCAAATATAATGGTTAACTTGACATTTGTGAGCAGAGTTTAATAAGTACATGCACACAAGTAACAGGAGGGACTGCTGCTATTTCCAAGACATGGTGTTATACTGCCACCTACAGGAGCGGTGCTCACACTGTACACACTGGTTTACCCGTGCCTACAGCGTCACCGTGTGGTGGTTAAAGAACACATTCTAGAAATGATTGAACATTAATTCATTAAGAAATAAATTGCAGAGTTTCCAGGTTTTATGAAGGTAAGACTATTTGTGAACTTTTTAAGACCAAATAAAGACAATTTAAGGGATATATCGCAGGGAATACAATACTTCATTATGTTCTCTTAATGTAATATCCATTACTTTTTAATTCATTTAAAAAAAAAGTAGCTTGGGTTGCTCTGCTGTTAACCACTAAAATATGGACATAACTTTAACTATATCTTCTAATAACACTGCAAAAAGTTGATGTTCTTCCTCCTGTTTTGTTGTTGTTGTTGTTTGTTTGTTTGTTTTCCAGTGCATTCGTAAATCAAGGTGCCTTTGCTGTTTATATAAATTAAATTAATAATAAAAAAATACATTCATAAGAAATAAATAAATAAATTATCAAATATATTTATTATGTAATTTCTCAAAAATTTATCATGAATTTTATTCTTAAAACAATTGTTTTAAGAATAAAATTCATGATAAAATTTTGATAAATTACATAATAAATATGTTTGATAATTAATTTATTCTTAAGAACTAATATCTACCAATGGGCATATGAAAAGGGAATTTTTCATATGAAAAGGGAACTCATTGACCGATATTTGTTCTATTTGTCCAACTATTTTTAACTCTATTTTGTTCAATTTTTCAAGGCATCATTTTACATGTGCATCTCAAATAAATATATCAAAGATGTTAAGATATTTGTACAGGAAAACAGGACAAAAATACTGAGGAAGATATCTTTTTTTTTTTTGCAGTGTCTGCACGTGATGTTATAACATTATGAATTTCAGACTTTCTGTTCTGATTTAAGACCTTTTTAATACGTTATAAAAGACGTAAGACCTGCAGAAACCCTGTTATCCTTTACATTATTATTAAATAACTTGAGTGAAATGAAAGCATGAACATTTCCTGAAGAAATATTCTGGATTCAATGTTAGATTGTACAGCATTTGTGGCATTTTCTTTTAAAAAGCCGCAATGTATTTTAAGCCTTTAAAAACAGAAATGCGAAGGTTGTATTTTTTTCCTTCAAAATATGAATTGAGCTGAAACGCTGCCAAAGTTTTCATTTTTGTGGTGGGATTACTGTTCTAGATGAATATACTAGTTATTCATCATCAATGAAATTCCTGTGTTTGGGGTTTTTCTCTCCTTTCTGTATCCATGCAAAAGTTTGTTTTACTGATCATTTTGTTTTACATGATCATGATAGTTATAATATTTGATATAGTTTTGAGCAGACAAGGTTGGTAGAGATTTTATATTTACATTTCTTATTACTCTATAAAAAATAGCTATAATATTGTATTTTAAAATTCAATGCGTTTCCCCCATTGCTTTTCATTTCAACTAAAAAAAAAAAAAAAACATGTTTGGTAATAGAAATGAAGTAGATTTTTAAAAATTATAATTAGATGCATAAAAACTTAAACTGAAACAAAAATTTGAAATGAGGAGAAACATTGCAAATCTCCCACCCCCTTAAAAAAATTGTATGTAGAAATATTACCCCCCCCCCCAAAAAAAAATAAAAATAAAAATAAATAAATAAATATAACAAAAGTGCATTAACAAAAATACAATAATGTAACTAAAATGAACATGAAAACTATAAAAATATATAAAAATAAAATATTTTAATATTTATAATATTAAAATAACACTGATTTCAACTGTATTTTGTCCACAAATGCTGTCGATAGATCTTATACAGAACCACATTTTAAAGATATGAGTAACAAAATCAAACAAAGCTGCACAAAACACAGACAATTCACAACAGCACATACTGAATAGAATATGTGGAGCTATGCAAAGAGGATTATGGGAAACAGAGCTAAAGGGGCAGGGGCAGGGGCAGGGGCAGGGGCAGGGGCAGGGGCAGGGGCAGGGGCAGGGGCAGGGGCAGGGGCAGGGGCAGGGGCAGGGACAGGGACAGGGAGAGGGAGAGGGAGAGGGACAGGGACAGGGACAGGGACAGGGACAGGGACAGGGACAGGGACAGGGACAGGGACAGGGAGAGGGAGAGGGACAGGGACAGGGACAGGGACAGGGACAGGGACAGGGACAGGGACAGGGACAGGGACAGGGAGAGGGACAGGGAGAGGGACAGGGACAGGGACAGGGACAGGGACAGGGACAGGGACAGGGACAGGGACAGGAACAGGGACAGGGAGAGGGACAGGGAGATGGACAGGGAGATGGACAGGGAGAGGGAGAGGGACAGGGACAGGGACAGGGAGAGGGACAGGGAGAGGGACAGGGACAGGGACAGGGAGAGGGAGAGGGAGAGGGAGAGGGGCAGGGGCAGGGGCAGGGGCAGGGGCAGGGGCAGGGGCAGGGACAGGGACAGGGACAGGGACAGGGACAGGGACAGGGACAGGGAGAGGGAGAGGGAGAGGGAGAGGGAGAGGGAGAGGGAGAGGGAGAGGGAGAGGGAGAGGGAGAGGGAGAGGGACAGGGGCAGGGACAGGGACAGGGACAGGGACAGGGACAGGGGCAGGGGCAGGGGCAGGGGCAGGGGCAGGGGCAGGGGCAGGGGCAGGGGCAGGGGCAGGGGCAGGGGCAGGGGCAGGGGCATCCTTTGAAGGTACATAAGCTTGGTAAGAGAGCAGGTCTACTTATGATCAGATGACCGACATCTTTTCTAGTTAAAAGCATCTTGAATAACTGATAGTACCTGGAAGTTAAAGGGGGAAAAATCCGCCACCTGAAGCAGGAAACAAACAAAACAAGAATTCAGCCAGCAGTTTAGCTAAGCTTCCAGCACACAGTATGTAAACATACAGTACACAAGAATGCCAAATATTTCAAAAAGTTAAAACAGCTTACAGATGAACGTGATTCTTGTGACTCTTCCTCATAGTCAGGGTTAACCTGTGAACAGATCAAATCACCAAAAACATGGTCAAAATGAGAAATCCGATCGTTCTATTCGACAGGTAACTGATCAGGACATTGACTGATTTACTAGGCACAACCTAACAAAGAATGTGAAGGTCCCGATCTTTGAACATGTTTCCTTGGTTAGCCAGATATGTTTCTGATTTTGCATTCTTCAAAGCTTAAAGTGCACATGATTTCAAATTGTAAAGAAATAAATTGTATTACGTTGTAAAGAAACAAAAATGGTGCAACAGGGTTATCATCATTAAATAAACAATTAAAAACAAGTTTGCTCATTTAAATAAAGCTGAAATAAATTTAAAAAATCCTAAAAGTGAAAGTGAAATGTAAAAAAGAAAATCTGTAAATTGTAATAGTAATTTGTTTTAAATACACTAAAAATGACAAGCACATAACAAAACCACATTAACAATTCAAATTAATATTTTTATAATTATACAATAGTGAAATAATAATATATAATGAATTCTAAAAAAAAATAGTTTGCAAACTTTCATCAAAATTGTTACATAGATTAAATTGCTCTTATTTTAAAACTCCTCAACTGCAAACCTGTCGTATAGAGAGCCTTTTTGTTCCATATCCTGTTGCATCATTTTTTTTTTCACTGAAAAGGGCTGCGGATGTGAAAAAAGTAACATATCTGACTTCATAAACTTGACTTCTTTAGACTATGTATGACAATGTAGGCTAAATATTCTAGTATATATCCCATATTTGTGTCAAAATATTCTTAAACACGTCTGTCTGGTGTCAAGCCATGTTCAAAGAACAGTACCCTAGATGTGGTTAAACCTGCACAATGTAAGATTTCACCATCTAATTGAGCAAAAATGAGCTTAAGTGAGGTTTGAGGATGTGCTGGAAACATCCAGAGGGATGGTGAAAGTCTTACAGACTGCAGATTCCAGGCAGAGAAAATCTAGAGGAAGTTAGTAAGGTTCCCTACCCAGTGAGAGATGTTAGTGCTGATCTGGGAACAGCTGATAGATGATCCCGAGCTAGCAGAACACACCTCACTCACCTCTGCTGCAAGGTAGCTTCCAGTGGCCAAGTGTTTAAATCTGAAAAGACTATTCCAGTAACCGGCGCCACCACGACATGGGTCATGCTGAACCACCTGAAAAAGGAGATTGGGAGAAATATCAATAGGAAAACTGCATATGAGACATTTAAAAGGTCATAAAACCCCCTGTTTCAGCACCAGTTAATTATCACCACAGTTTGAAAAAAAGTGCTACAAATGTGAGCATGGAAAGTGGAGGAGAAAGAGGGTAGACAAACAACATAGGGATGAGAGATATGACCAAACTCTTATATTACGATATGAGTCTTTTATTTTGATAACGATATACAATCACAATATAGTTTATTTGGCTTTAAATAGGGTGTTTATTATAGAAAAATGTTGATACCATTTCAATTTTATAATATATATATATATATATATATATATACACACACATTCTTGGACCCACTGTAAATAAATAAATTGTATACATTGTTCTAAAGAAATAAAAAAAACGTATCTTGCTTATTAAGTTATAGGGTTATTATCATTAATAAACAATTAAAAACATCTTTGCTCATTTAAATAAAGCTGAAATAAAGTATCATATATATCACACACAGACCGATCAGACATTACATTATGACCACTGACAGGTGACACTGATTATCTCTTCATCACGGCACCTGTTAGAGGGTGGGATATATTAGGCAGCGAGTGAACATTTTGTCCTCAAAGTTGATGTTTTAGAAGCAGGAAAAATTTGCGTAAGGATTTAAGTGAGTTTGACAAGGGCCAAATTGTGATGGCTAGATGACTGGGTCAGAGCATCTCCAATACTGCAGCTCTTGTGGGATGTTCCCGGTCTGCAGTGGTCAGTATCTGCCAAAAGTGGTCCAAGGAAGGAACAGTGGTGAACCGGCGACAGGGTCATGGGTGGCCAGCTTGTTGCATATGGGGCTGCATAGCCGCAGACTAGTCAGGGTGCCCATGCTGACCCCTGTCCACCGCCGAAAACACCAACAGTGGGCACATGAGCATCAGAACTGGACCATGGAGCAATGGAAGAAGGTGGCCTGGTCTGCTGAATCACGGTTTCTGTTACATCACTTGCCCTGCCACAAAGCAAAATTGGTTCAGTAATGGTTTGAGGAGCACACCAACTAGTTTGAGGTGTTGACTTGGCCTCCAAATTCCCCAGATCTCAATCCAATCGAGCATCTGTGGGATGTGCAAAACAAACAAGTCCGATCCATCGAGGCCTCATCTCACAACTTACAGGGCTTAAAGAGTCTGCTGCTAACATCTTGGTGCCAGATACCACAGCACAGCTTCAGGGGTCTAGTGGAGTCCATGCCTCGACAAGGGCTTGTTTTGGCACAAACACAATATTAGGGTCATAATGTTATGCCTGATATATATATATATATATATATATATATATATATATATATATATATATATATATATATATATATATATATATATATATATATATATATATATATATATATATATATATATATATATATATATAGACACACTATTGCATCTTTAAGAACCTTTGAGGCTTATTTTGCTGTATTTTTACAATCCGTTTGATCGGTTATATCACAGGGCTGCCGGTTGACCAGCTGCACTCACAGTGTGGATGATTCACATTTGTGTTGAAGACTATGGATCTATGGAAGAGAAGTTATGGACGCAGAAACTTTTACAAAGCAAAAACAAAAATCACCCATTTTTGATACTGTATGCGTTCGTACAGTTTGAGGAAATAAACACATGCTCATGAATAATGATGAGACACAGATGAGCCATCGATGTACTATGGGTGTATGAATATGTAATTTTGACACAAAGATTCCCGGAAGATGAAAACAGGTCAAAAAAAGCTTCATAATAACTAGTTTTCTCCTATGATTAAAAATAACAGATGGTAACAGAAAATGTAGTTTAGAGTTTCATGACAAATCATGCAACTCACCTCCACTTCCCACAGTGCTTTGCTGCTGGTGGCAGAGGTGGCAGATTGGCGGCCAGTGGTTCGCAAGAACACATGTTGCTTCTTCCTGTGTTCGTCGCAAGTGAGAAACTTCTCCTGCTCAGCATGGAACAACCGGACCACGTCACCCTTAGCAACCAGAAATAAGGAATTAGTACCATCACATTCTAAAAACTGCCTAGAACTAGAACTCCAAGAACTATATTTCATGTGTTTACCCCTTTAAGAATGATTTCCTTGTTGTCACTCCATTTCATAAATAACACAATCTTCCAGCTAGTGTTGCAGTTCACAGAGTTCACCTGAGAAGAACGAGAGTCTTAAAATAAACTGTGGTATTTTTTGAACATTAGCACTTACTAAAAACAATCATTCACAATACAGAGATATTCTGGCAGAGACAGTGGACCTTAAATCATTGTTATTATAGCATAAAAGCTTTCACACTAACACTGGGTTCAGGGTGTTCTAATTGTATGGATAGTAAATAAAATATTTAATGCAACTAAAGCTAATTTAGAGCAGATTATGTTTCAATTTACACCTCTTATTGCAAAGCTGTTATGAGCAGAATTTTATTTACATAAAGTACATTCACACTACATGGTGTAATGCACATCAGCACAAACAGATCAAACTGAAACACAAACCTCGTTGCAGCCAGGATTGTCCACCAATTGATGGCTGCTGGCATGCAGAGGCTGTCCTGCATTTACGGGATTCAAAACCACTTTATCCCCAATCACAACCTAAAAGACAAAACGATGTTGCACGTTTAGTCATGTGATGCATATTTAACTGATAGATATGCATGCTTATACTGCTATTGTGCCTAATATGTACTATTCACTGACGACATGTTACTTTGTCAGGGTATATGCAGGAATCCTGAAGTTAATTTCAATACCTTTTTAAGACTTTTTAAAGACCTTCTCAAAATATTTTAAGACCTCATCGCATTTCAAGTTCTAATCGGCAACAAACCTTTAATAAACAGTTGTAGTCAAATGTAGACTTAAAATCTCTATCGTAGGCCAATTTTGTATTGTTTATATTGCATCTGTTTCGCAACATATGGAGGGCGACACATCCCCTAACTGTGCATTCCGCAAAATACATGACGTCACCCGTAGACAGCACTCGCCAGGGATGGAAATTAACTTTTTTCAAAGTCTACCACTCAATGTTTTTACCAGCCACTTTTTTGTTTTTAACAAATTAATACTACAAGCTCTACAATACTTAAGCAGTTTATTTAATCTCAAGTCTCAATGAAATACTGACATTTTCACGATGATTTGTGGTCTTTTATGGCTTCCAGTTTTATGGTTTTTAGTCCCAACAATGAAACTATTCGTTTTGGCATCTTTGAAGCGTGTTGACAACACAACGAGCAGAACATTGTCAGTAGGGATGCACCGAAATCAAAATTCTTGGCCGAAACAAAAAAAGAAGAAACCAAAGCCGAAAACCGAAAAATAAAATTCAAACTAGAATGTTTAACTCGACCTCACTCATGTGTACATTAAATAATAATGTTCATGCCTACTGGCCTGCAGAAAGGTACAGAAATTGAATAAAGTAATCAAATGTAAAATAACTGCATATTTAACGGTTTAAATGAAAGATTAATCCTTATTAAACTTACAAAAGCTATTCAATCAAGAGCAATGTTTAATGTCAAACTAAATATAAGGACATCACTCAGGCAGCAGTAAAGGCTACTGCACCTTTAAGACCTGAGGCAGGGATATGCTCGTCTTTCTCGACTGTGCATACTATACAGTTCACTTAAGGCATATTCAGACTATGTCTGCTAGGATACTCATCAAGATGGACATGTTGACATACTTCTTGTGTGAGTTTGTCCGTTTAAGCGCAAGACTTGAAAGAGAACTCAATATTTGCGCGCTGTGAGACTCGCGCGCGCTCTCGGATGATGCATAGCGTCAGATCTCTCAGCGCGCACGAGTCTCACAGCGCGTCTTCACGCGAGTGATGACGGAGAAAACGACTGGTCATATGCGCACATACGGCAGCACTCGCATGCATTGAACAAAGTTTACAAAGAGGTGAAACAGCTCGGTAGGTGAAGCGAGTTTACCCGCCACAACTCAAAATCAGCCGCATTTGGCTGGTGGCGGTGCTAATGTCCATCCCTGGCGCGCGCGCTCCGAGCCGATCTCAGACTGAGCACCCCGTTGTTTTTTAACACTTATGGGGATGAAAATAAATATATTCATAAATACTTTTTGGACTCAAACTCTTTTGACAAAGCTTGAACAAAATACTTTCAAAATTTAAGACTTTATAAAGCCGTGATAAGACTTTTTAATACTTTATAAGGGTCTTAATTTTCCCAAAATTGATTTATCACCTTTTAAGACTTTTCAAGACCCCGCGGATACCCTGTTTGTACACTCTTCAAATCGCAGTCCTGCAAAGATGACTGAAAATGTACTCGCAATTGTTGTCTTTTGAGAGCAGTTACGCTTTAGACCAAACATATAAGGGCGAAATGGATGTATCATTGAATGGTGAGATATTTTGCTAAATAAATTACACATACACATAGAACACATACACATGACAAGCCATGTGCTCAAACATAAAAGCATGAGCATATGGTTAGAAAACACAAATCTCAAGCCACATGCTCAAAGATAAAAGCAAGAGCACATGGTCAGAAACCCAAAACTCAAGCCATGTGCTTAAAGGGGTGATGAGCTTTTGATATATGAAAGGTCATGGTAATATACGAATATCCTGTAAGTTTCAGAGCTGAAAACGTTCTTGTTAGTCAAACAAAAGCTTTTATAAGACATAAGGCCCAGCAAACGATCGATTTCAGAATGTGCCTCATCCTGACGTCATCGTGAGGCAAAACACCGCCTACTTCTACTGAATAATAAGCACGCAAAATGGAGCTTGTTTGGATCGCTCACGGAGCTGTTTGGATCGCGCTAACCAGTAGCAATAAACATGCTGAAGAAGATAGCAAGATATTACGCTATTCCTGATTGTGGAAGAACACAGTCGCTGCATAAGCTTTCTTTGGATCCTAATATTAGGAATGTGTGGTTGAACTTTATTTTTAATGAAGCTCCAGCTCACGTGGGAAGGCAGGTGTGTTCGCTTCTTTTCACTGCATAATCGTTTGTAAACAAGTCTCAGGTTGACACTGGATTTGCAGACATATTGACATTAAAACACAATGCTGTGCCTTTTATACTGAATCCGACAGGATTGGTGCAACACACTTATGTGAGTAAAACATTTTTTTACATGTAATAGTATTGCATTGTTACAGATCGTTTTGATTATGTGTACATGTAGGACAGAACATACCTTAGCATGCTTTCACAGACTGGATAATACTTTGACCTAGGGCTGCACGATTTGGGGAAAATATATAATTGCAATTATTCTGGGTAAAATTGCAATTGCGATTTAAAATGTGATTATTGTTATTATAATTTTTTACAAATGAAAAGTGTGTGTTTATAACATTTTTTGTTTTTATATTAATGTGACTAATAATTATTATTATGATTATTATTACAGCTAAAAATATTTTTAAAAATAAGAAATATTACCATTACAATAACATTTTCATAATTACCAATAAAAAAGATTATGTCAGAATAAATATAACAACAAAATACTAATACTAATTATTATTATTATTTTTGTAATATTTTACAGAAAACTTATTTTACACACACACAAAAAAAACTGCTGGCTTACCTATTAATATGCAGAGAGCCTATGACTAAAAAACATTGGAAAGGTCTAAGCCTAAGGAGTTATTCTTAAAGTCTGTCTTTAATATGAAATATGAACCTCTTGTGCATGCACTGTGAGGGAAAAACTCCTGTACATTGAAGAAAAACATGGATTGTCCAACAAATGTATAATTTTAAAAAGTTTATTAAGTTTTAAATTGTATTAAGCATTATTTTCTCATTATTGATTACCCAATTTTTTTTAATTCATACTGAAAGCCAGAGGGCGCCCTCGAGCGGAAAAACGCCACATTTGCCTCAGAGAAGTAATTGACGTTAGATTTCAGGAAATCCAGGATGTGAAGCTAACGCGGTGTAAACAGAAGATAGAGACGCTTTGATTAAACATGACGACAATAAACACAACTGCAGCAAAATATGGTGTATTTGAGTTCTTCAAGCCCTCAAGGGTATTTTCATAATAATAAAGTGTATTATAATGCAGTGCTGATTGACATAGAATGCTATAAAATAATGCATCGTCTGCCTCACTCTGAAGTGAGGTAAAGCATGTTATTAAACGTTGTCTTTTGTTGAACAGGTTTATGAACGCTTCACTAGTTTGTGAAGATGTTTGACTCGTGTTGCTTTTTCAAACGCACGTTATAAGCGACTCAAACTCGCAGTCTTTCAGAATGAGCATTGTTTATCACAGAGTCGCTCTTCGCTAACACACTGGGCATTTATTTTTTTAATATCGCAGCCTATGAGCTTTCATAATCGCACACAAGCCAAATCGCGATTGCGGTTCGATTTCAATTAATCGTGCAGCCCTACTTTGACCAGTGAATCTGAAATAGTGAAATAATATTCCTTTCTTGATTTGCGCTGTTCACTCTCTTGACTCGATATTTGAAGGCCATGAAACCCTTTAAATTGATTGGAATATTATTTTTTTATTATTTGGCTTGCCCGATCGGTGGATGTAAGCGCAAACCACAAGCCTCAAACGATCAGGCGAGCCAAACAATACAAAAATAATATTCCAATCAATCGCGGGTGGATGAGAAATAAATCATTGTGTTTGTTTGATAAAGATGTTTTTCGAGCCCTGTGACCGAGAGAATCATTCCGGTTGCCGCTTTCAAATCAATCTCTCCCTCAACTGAACTGACAGCGGAGCTGAAGCTCATTAAATATGCAAATCTTATCCAATCCTAGCCGTAGGCGTTTACTTCCAAGTCTCCAGTGCGGCACGCCCATCAAAACCACACAAACATCATTAGTTGACCTTAGACAACTGTAAAAAAAAAGAAAAGAAAAGAAAATGATTAAAAAAAATAGATAAAGCCACTTCATTACACCTTTAAAGATTGAGCTTGGTCTGGTGATAGCCAGTACAACTTCACCTCCCTCTTGCAGCTCATCTCTTCTCTGATGTGTTTACTGGCATGAGGGCGGGGCAAACAGTCACTCACACGAGATCCACCAATAGCAAACCACAACCATCCAATCAGTTCCTCATGGATAAAATCAAGTGCCGCCCTACAATTAGTTTTATATGAGAAGCTGTTTCACTCAGATTTATGTCACAATAGGGAAGAAAAGACAATTGCAACTGCCGACTTCAAGCTCAATTAGTTCATTTCACTAACTGCTTATAAATGTGTAGGTCAAGAATGCAACATATTTAGGTAATCTCTTGTAGTGCCTCGATAGAAGTTTGCACACATTTATATCCCAGTATTGCCTTGGTTTTCCATGATGTGGGGCTCAGTGTCAGTGGCGATCTCTCCCACAGAGGCCATTTTTAATAGCATTAGCAGGGGAATTCAATGCTGTGAGCTTTGACATCATGTACCGCTCAATGGGACCTAATGTAAAAAACACTCTTTACCCCAGAGATCAACAGCGGATGACACCTCATGGCCCCCATGCAACAAATTCTAACAGAGCAAATGGAGAATGTTTTAGGTCTGGTTCTGTTCAGATCGCAACTTTTCCGGAGGCTTAAATGCTGTAACTACAGTTCAAGCCATTTAGAGTCCCTAGTGCATAGCAGAGTCCATTTGACATCAGAGTTCCATTTGTTTAGTTCAGCCTCACACCAAGGAATTCCACCCGAGTCTGCTTGAAAACAAGTGTGAGGTTATGAATCTGAATCATTTGGACCAATTTGCAGGACAGCATTTCTCATCGCTTCTCATCTCCGCAAAAACTGCCTTTGCGCATAAGCGATTACAATATATACACTAAAGTTTCAAAGTTTGGGGTCAGATTTTGGGGAAAGATTTTTTATCCAGAAGAAGAAATTACTATTACTATTCAGCAAAGATGCATTCAATTTACCAAAACTGACAGTAAAGACATTTATAATATTACAAATAAATGCTGTTATTTTGAATGTGCTAGTAATCAAATAATTCTGAAAAAAGTATCATGGTTTCCCCAAAAATATTAAGCAGCACAGATGATAATAATAATAAATGTTTATTGTGCAGCAAATCCATATATTAGAATGATTTCTGAAGTATCATGTAACACTGACGACTGGAGGAATGATGCTGAAAATATAGCTTTGCGTAACAAAAACAAATTACATTTTAAATTGTATTAAAATAAATATATACATTTTAATAATATTTAATAATATTTGATCAAATAACTAATTAAATAAGTCTTTTTAAGAACATTAAAGAATGAGAGACACAATCTTGGGATACACATTCTTTGCATGTTAAGTTAAGAGTATTAAAAGACATTTTTATTCTAAGGAAGCGTTGCAAATTTGCCAAATCAAACTTTTTCCACACTTTAAGTTCACCCAAAAATGAAAATTCTGTCATTAAATATTTACACTAATGTCGTTCGACACCCGTAAGACCTCCGTTCATCTTCAGAACACAAATGAAGATATATTTGTTGAAATCCGATGGCTCAGAAAGGCCTTCATTGACACCAATGTCATTTCCTCTCTCAAGACCCATAAAGGCACTAAAGACGTCGTTACAAAGCCCATCTCACTACAGTGGCTCTATAATCATTTTATGAAGTGACGAGAATAGTTTTTGTGCGCAAAAAATAACTAAATAAGTAAGGGATAATGTACACCCAGCCGGTTGTTATCGCAGAATAAACCCCGACAGAGTGATCAGGATCACTCTTGCATCTTGCATCACTCTGAAGGGGTTTATTCTGCGATAACAACCGGCTGGGCGTACATTATCCCGCTTATTACACGGCTACTATTCTCAAATAAATAATTATTAGACACAAAATATTGTCTTGAGATTAAATATTTTATTAGTTCTTACGCAAAGCTTCCGCGAAGAAAAACAGTTCCAACCTGCTTTAAGCCTTTATCTATTGCTGCTAAATGTTGAAAATGAATGCTGAAAGGGTTAGTTAACCCAAAAATGAAACCAAGCCAATGATTTACTCACCCTCAAGTCATTATAGGTGTATATGACATTCTTCTTTCAGACAAATACAATCGGAGTTATATTTAAAAAGTCCAGGCTAACGTTAATCCAAGCAGTAGCCTAGTTGTAGTTGTGTTTGAAGTCCATAAAAAATGCAGCTGTCCGTCAAATAACGTGCTCCACACGGCTCCGATGGGTTAATAGAGCCTTCTGATTCGAATCGATGCGTTTGTGTAAGAAAAATATCTATATTAAAAACATTATAAAGGAAACCTGCCTTGAAGTCTTCCATTGTAACCCACGGCTGTTTAAGCCACAAGATGGCGCCAGCGTTAAGCATAGAATTAGTACCGGTCAAGTAACTCGTAGTACCCGTATGAGCGGGTGTTATCTGGAAATAACGTACCGCTGGAATGCGCGATTGACCAATCAGAATCAAGTATTTCACAGAGCCGTGTAATAATGACTTATATAGTGATGGGCCGATTTCAAAACAAAGTATTGAACTGTTACGAATCAGCGTATTGATTCAGCGTATTGAGCTAAGTTAAGTGTATATTATTACTCACACTGTCTCCTATGGAGCGGAGTTTGTAAAAGGGCTGTATGTAGAACCAGGAGCCCTCATTTCCAGCGGAGTCCAGCGTCACACGCATGGCGTTCTTCTCCAGCAACGCAGGCAGTCGTTTATTCACAGTAAGGTACTTATTGCTTTTTAAATGCAGCAGCTGTGAAATGGAGAACACATAAACGTCTGATATTAATAGTGCAAACAACATTATTTAAAATAGCTGGTATACCCATGAAACCCCTTTAGCTATACACATGAACATAATTAGGTCGACATACTGAGGTCAGTTGACACTGTCTTATGTTATGATGAATTATGAAGAGCAATTATGAATGCTAGCTCAATGACACTGAACAATGGATTTCTGTCCTGCAAAGTCCTCAGTGGCACTGTGAGATCCCTCTGTCTCCCGTCTGCCAGCTGGCTGTCCTACCTGAATAACGTTTCCATACTGTATCACTGTTCCCAGCAGCTTACGGTTTTCCGATTCATTCTGTTTCTTCTCTAGATCAGCAGCATGCTGAAAAAAAACAGAGGTGACAATGCAGACAATAAACATAAATAAAATTCCCATGAAGCTCTAGACGAGTTTATAAAAACAACATTAAATTAACAACAATTTGATACAGTATGCATGTAATGAATATAAACAAAATATAATGGTCATATTTAATATTAAAAACACTTAATTTATGTCAAATTTAATTAAAAAATGTATAATATCTTATCCAAGTAACATGAAGGCCCAGATCCACAAAACTAAAGTGTGTAGCCTATTGAACTCACATGTAGTTTGTTGAGTAGTACAGTGTCTGTGGTGCTGTTTCCACCAGGTTTTGCTGCTTTCCAGAACTGTTTCTGGGCTGAGTACCTGTTCATTGGACACAACTTGAACAGACAATCTGGAAGGGAAAACAGAAAATGCACAAAAAGACCTTATGAAAAGTTCACACCAGCATTTTCACCTACTGTACAAGCTTTTGTTTTGTTTTTAACTGTGCGTACTTGAATATAAATCAGAGTTTTCTAACCATTTTAACTACATATGCCCACAGTACCATCAGGAAGGCTCAATTAGCACTATAACAACAAACCAGAAATAAATGTTTAGCATTATCATTAATATATATATATATATATAAAGGTTTTTCCCCCAGGCAAAGAAATTTCAACCAAACAGCTGTTGCTGCTAAGTAGTGTTTATTTCCTTTACAATATGTGACCCTGGACCACAAAACCAGTCATGAGTCACATAGGTATATTTGTGGCAATCGCTGACAATACATTGTATGGTCAAAATTATACATTTTTCTCTAATGCCCCCCCCCCCCCCCCCCCAAAAAAAGTCCAAACTTAGGAGTGTTAAAAGTAACACTGAAACAGTGTTAAAGTTAGAGATAATTACGTGATTAATTGAGTAATGATTGACCATTAGTGATGAACACCTCACAGAGTCACTGAAGGGAAGAGTAACCTTTTAGGTCACCATTATGGTTATCAGTGTTTGCTTTAGTTTTAGTTTTTAATATCAGATTGTGTCTGAGACAAACCAAGAGAAAATGTATCCAAACAGGGTGTTGTTGGTTTTGTTGTGACATAAATATAATCAAAGATTGGCTAAGAATGATCCCAGTTAACTACATGATAATTATGCCACTATCAAAATATAACGACACCTGAAGACATTTTCTCTGTGCTTTCTTTGCCACAACAAGTTTGTTTTATAAATACACACCAAAAAAAGCAGCCAGGAAAAAAATATGTTTTAAAAGTAAAAGTCAAAAGCTCAACTAGAGCACTAATCACCATAATAGTGACTCTTCCATTTAGCGTATCTACGTGTTAACAGCAGGTGTTCATCACTAATTGTCAATCACCACTCAATCATTTGATTGTCTCATTAACTTTAACACTGCTTCAAATTTGTGTTTAACACACTTGAGGGTGGAGTCAAATAAACTCTGAGGAGTGTTAATTTAACTTTTTTTTGCTGTGCATGGTTTTACAACAGTAACACTAAATAGTATGGTATTTTGTCCAGAAACATTAGCATTAGGGCTAATTGCCTACCAATAAGCTGAATAATATTGAAGTAGTGTTTATTTCCTATTTTCCAAAATTTATGGGTTTTTTTCAAGACTAAAACAGGATGACACCAACTGTGACTACATCAACATGGAATATTGTTGACAAAAAAGGCTAAATGTAGTTTAAAAAATACAACCTATGAAGTAGGCATAGTTTAAGAATAGGTGAGAACTGACAAACATGAAAGCACAGAGGACAGAGCAAAATTTGGTGGTCACGAATTAGAAGTCTAAAGCGATAAAAGAATTTCAATATAAAAGAAGAGGAGCTACGTCCTACGTCAGAGGTCAGCTTTCTGTCGGAAATTCAAAATTTCGTTAACAAACATACAGAGAATGCTGGAAGCAAATGATTATAGTTTGTAAAGTTTTAAATATGGGTATTTTTCTCACAAACATCCATCGCTTCGCTTCAGAAGGCATTTATTTACCCACTGGGGTTGCATGGATTACTTTTATGATGGATGGATGCACTTTTTGGAGCTTTAAAAACTCAATTCAATGCCATTACAAAGGGTGAAAGGATATTATTAATATGAATCTGATTATGTTCTGCTGAAAGAAGAAAATCATATACACCTAGGATAGCTTGAGGGTGAGTAAATTATGGGATCATTTTAATTTTGGGGTAAAGTATTCCTTTAATTCAAGCAAAATGCAATCTATTAGAGCTGCTCTATTATTTATTAAACAGAAAATGAAAATCTTCCCCTACTTAAGTTAAGTTTTACTGGACTAACTGGCCTTTCAAATGTGAAACAAAGACTGCAACATATTCACCAAGGTATATTTAGCCATTTTTAGAAAGGATAAGCAGGTTAATCTAAGACATTCTGGGCCCATTTAACGGGGCTCTTTATTATTCTATGAAATGATGAAGGTACCTGTGACTGCAGGCACAACTGACTAGAAAAATTCATTTAGTTTCCAAAGAAGGACACACAAGGATTGAATTTGGTCTGACATTAGTTAAATGACTGGGTCACATTGCCAGTTCAACTCCAAAAGGAGAGTTGAATCACACCCCAACCATAGGGTCCAGTAAAATACAACTCATATAAGTTACAAATGGTGATGTAATTTAAACAAGTTGCAATTTAAGTAATTTGAATCTAGACCATTGTTTATGCTACGGACATGAATGATCCCTCAAATCATGTTTAATATTAACTAACAAAAGCTGAGGCACAGCATGAGCCAGCCGACAGGTTATGTTCCTTGCTAACCAGTTAGTGTTTCCCATTTTACAGCTTCACTCAGAGTAGGGAATGCTCTTCTTATTACACATATAAACTTTGAGGATGAGATGCTATCATGTACCGGCCAGTTTTGTTACTTGAGAAGTGAGCTACAATGTTATCATGATGGGACAGGAATGCACTGAGAGCCAGGCTACCTGAGAGCGCGTAAGAGGAAGGAACGAGTAACAGGAAGGGAGGGAAGACACGCAAGAGGACATGATTAAGTGTGACGGGTAAAAATAGCACTATGTCCGCAGAGCGCACTGAGAAATGCGGCCAACACTAACGCTAGCGCTCAGGGATTAGCGGCCAGGGAGCGAGGGGGGGAAATATGAAGAAACGCTAAAGGACTGGAGGTTGAAAGTTAGGAGAGGATGATGTGAGGAGAAAGTGGGACAGAGGATGAAGCAAGAAGAAATGATAGAGGAGAAATATAGGTTAATGGTGCCGAGGGACAATGCTAGGTGAAACTAAGAGATTAGCAGTTAGCTCATGCTGGGTTTTACCATGCTAAACCACAGAGAGATATTCATACCACACCAAACCAAACACTAGACTGTCAAACAATGATGGACAGAAATTATAAATGGAACCCCTAAGCATGATGCTACCATCACTCCATTTACCATGATTTTAAAATGGTAACACTAAATATTAATGTATTTTGTCCAAAAACATTAACATTACGGCTAATGGCCTCCTAATAAGCTGGATCATATTTCCATGTAATGGCAGATATTAAAATGCTATATTATTTTGTCTAAATAATAAAGAATAGTTTTATAATCATTCTAACTCTAAAATCAGAATTCATCTGACTTCAAAGAGCTCCAGCATTTAATGCCCCAGGCAACAAAACTGCAGCGAATGCTTATAATAAACAGGAAGTCATGGTGTGTAAGTGTGTGGATCCTAATACATCTTTATCGTTATCTTTATGTAGTTTTATGTGTCCACATTCAGACCACGAGCAATGTTTCAATTTATTATTAAAATGTAGTGAAAACTAAAAGTAATAACGACATTCAGACTTTCACAAACTCACATAAACGCAAAACAGGGCTCATAATGCTATCATACTTAAAGTGATAGTTCACCTAAAAAAAATGAAAAATCTGTTGTTATTTACTCAGCTTAAAGTTGTTTCTTTCTTCTGCTGTACACAAAACAAGATATTCTGAAGAATGTGGGCAGTGTGGGGGCTAACTCATTACAAGTAACTTGAGTTACGTAATCAAATTACTTTTTCAAGTAACCAGTAAAGTACAATTTACAACAAAATATCTGAGTTACTTTTTTAAACAAGTAACAGTTTGTTTTACAATGTATTGCCTGAAAGCTCTCGTCTCAATGTTGAGACAAATCATAAGTGATGGTTATTTTAGTTTTAGACTAAATAGGTGCGTGCGTTTACTCATCTCACTTGCACAAAAAAAGATTCAGTATTCCTCAAAATGAATAAAATCCGTCAGAATACCATGCAAACCTCCGATAATTAAATATGTTATATAAAACAAAACATTTTATGCAATAATCGCACTTTATTAACCAATGTACATACTGCTAACCTTCAATGATTCAATTAAACCATAAGCAAAAATTACGTTTCGTTTTTATCTCCGTTTTTTTATTCTTCCATTATCCAGAATGGCAGCACAGCTTAAAGGGTGTTTTTAGCTGCACTTTCTGTACATGTGTGAATTTGAATTTCCTTCAGCCTGAGGCTTATCATTTCACATCTGGTGTGAAAGGGTCTTTACATTTGCTCAAAAATAGAACTTAAATGTTATTTTTTAAAAACAAGCCCAGCCCAAGTAAAAAAGGAAGGGAGTAAAGCATTTGGTTACCAACATTTTTGTTTTGTGTTCAGAAAAAGAAAGAAATTAATACGTTTGGAACAACCTGGGAGTGAGTAAATGATGAAAGAATTTTCTTATTCGTGTGAACAATAATTATAAAAGCAATTCAACAGACAATTTATTTTACATCTAGAATCTCATTATGTTCCAATGCCAACAAAAACAAATGTGTTTATTGCTGTGGTAATCAAAACTGGTCTGAAATACAACGCCCTGTCTGATGTCTGATGAACAATTAAAGGTGGGGTAAGTGTTATTTCAAAACCGTTTTAGAAAAAGGACACGGGCCGAGTGGAATAACAAACTTGTAGCCAATCAGCAGGTAAGGGGCGTGTCTACTATTGATGGTGAGAAGAGCGCTCGCTCTCGCTCTGTGCACGTCATTATTCAAAGCACACGAGTCACACATGACGGACATTAGCCGACAACTAGCCTAATATATGCTGCTTGACTATGCTCGTGTGTCATGTTCGCTTGTTAGTCCATTTGCGATCGTATTGTGGCTCACTTCAGCGATGATAAAGACCCGTTCATTTCCACACCGTATGGAGCATCTAAATCTCATCATTGTGTGCTTCAAGCATCAACTCACACAATGTCTCCGACAAGTAAGATACTATACTCCTAATATATGTTTGCTTACTTTTTCCATGATCTATATAACCCTTATCCAGTCATAATTGTAATATGTCGTTAGCTGGACTGTCGCGCTTGTGTTCTATAGAGTTGTTCATGAGAACAGTTTGATCGCTATCTCTAATCTTGTCATAATTGTAATATGTCGTTAGTTGGACTGTCGGCTCGTGCTATAGAGTTGTTCATGAGAACAGTTTGGGATTTTGTGATCGCTATGACTCTAATCTTGTCATAATTGTAATATGTCGTTAGTTGGACTGTCTTGCTCGTGTACTATCGAGTTGTTCATGAGAACGGTTTGTGTGTGTTTTTGTGATTGCTGTAAATCTAATCTTGTCATAACTGTAATATGTCGTTAGTTGGACTGTCTTGCTTGTGTACTATCGAGTTGTTCACAAGAACGGTTTGTGTTTTTGTGATAGAAGTTGATGCCTCTGGGTTTATGTATGTGTGGGGCGGCACTATCAAAATAGGGGCGAGACCCTTTGGGGGGTAGGGGCATGTTTGTTTTTGTGGTTTGAAAATATCAACAACGGTTACCAGATAGCACTTACCCCACCTTTAAGAGGTTACATGTTCAAAAAACACCTTTAGGGGAATGGTTAACATACTTTTGCTTCAATTTAAAGCACTTTTGTAGGAGTATAATGACAGATTCAGATTCCATTTTGAATAAAAACAACAGCTTGAAAAAGCATATGTTAGATATGAATGGGTTAGCAAAGCTCTCAGAAACACCAGTCTCTGATCACTATCTTGTTGCCTTGACTGTGGTCATCGCTAAAATTCACAGGACAAAAAAAGAATGGGTCCTTCCTGACTAAGGGCAATATGCTAGTAGACCTCTGCTCATCACAGGACCCTGGGACTGCATTTGTGGCTGTGACCCAGGATCAGAAAGGAAGGGCAAACTTTTGAATGACACTCTAAGGCTCTCTGGAAACCAGGCCTTTTAAACAGCTTAAGCAGGCTATTAATACCATGAGGGATCTAAAGGTTTAGTGGTAACACTCTCTCAAAGCAGAGGTACCGTGAACAAACCTGGCCACTACTGTTCTGCTACAGCTACCTGAAGAAAGCAGAAGAAAGAAAGGAGAAAAAAATAATTCCTGTATGACTCTAAAAAGCTCAAGTATTTCCCCCATTACAGCCTTTTTCATAATAGCAGGATTATAACCTAATGCAATACAATTTTCATGAAATGCCACAATACTTTTATAATAAAAATATATAATGTATAAAAAAAATATTATTTTAATAGTAATAATATTTATACAATGGAATTATTCATACATATTTATATTATATTATAAAATAAATAAATTAATATACAATACAATATAATGCAACGCAATATAAATAATAATAATATAATTATATAAGCTTTTGCAACATTATAAATGTCTATACTGTCACTTGATCAATCTAATGCATCCTTGCTGAATGAATGTATTCCTTTCTTTGATTTCTTTCACACAAAATAATAAATAAATAAATATTACCGACCACAAACTTTTGAACGGTAGAAACAGTTACAAAAGCCTTCTATTTCTGATAAATACTGTTCTTTTGAACTTTCTATTCATCAAAGAGTCACTTGTTACTTGTTGAGCACTTCTCCTTTCCCGAGATAATCCATCTACCTGGCATATCAAGATGCTGATTAGACAGCATGATTATTGCACAGGTATGCCTTAGGCTAGCCACAATAAAAGGCCACTCTAAAATGTGCAGACTTGATAGTTTTAAGTGTTGCGTTTATAACTGTGTTCAGTGTGTGTGTGTGCATATAAGAAATATTCAACCCCACTTCAACAACATAGAATTTAAATGAAAAAATTCCATGAATATCTAGGGTGAACATTATTTCACCAAGTACAACATGTTTGATAGCCTGACAAGCCAGACCCACATCAAGATGTTTGGTCTGGAAACTCACCATTGACAGGGCTCAATCCGAGGGGCGGGATAAACGGTTGTCTTTCAAACTCCCTCTGCACGCGATAGGATAGCGCTACAACCAACCAGAGCAACGAAGGTGAAGCAGAGCTAGTTGACAGATTAAACTTCCGCCGTATCCGGTCGGCAAAACTCAGAACCCATCTTCCCTTTTTAAGAATGACTTCAGTGCCGTTCTTTGTTCTTTTCTCAGAGAAAAGCTCAACTCCAAGTCTTCCAGAGTCGCGGTC
Organism: Pseudorasbora parva; assembly: GCF_024679245.1. Classification (NCBI taxonomy): domain Eukaryota; kingdom Metazoa; phylum Chordata; class Actinopteri; order Cypriniformes; family Gobionidae; genus Pseudorasbora; species Pseudorasbora parva. The sequence continues at coordinate 33,626,345 of NC_090193.1, forward strand.
AAAGCTGATTCGAAAGACCGCTGCTCGCCAGCTTCTGTGTTTACTAGCAGCAGGCAAACGCAACTCGGCCGTCATCATGTAAAGCCCCGCCCACCGACTCTATACACGATGTGATTGGCCTGACCAGAGTTTGTTTTTTACAGCTCAGAAGGTATTGAGAATTGCTAGACAATACTCGCGGCATATTAGATTTGCTGACAGAGCGACAAATTGAGCGTCAACAAGATTGTAGTTTATGTTGAGTTTAGGCTTTACAGCCAGGGATAGGTGCTTCTACATCAGTGTAATTCATAAATCACTTCCCTCTTATTTTAGGGATAAATTATGGGGTAGGTTTAGGTGAAGGGTTAGGACTAGATTTTTGGACAGAAATCTTGGTCCAGGATCAACAATATATGTTGACCCAGGGATACAGCTAACGTTAAAAAAAAAAAATCATGGTGACCTGAATATCTATCTAGCTATTCACACAAAACAACCACTCAAGAAAAGGTAAAATATTCCATCAAGTTTATGCTGTTGTTCTGATAATGTATTTGACATTTAGGCTGATGTCATTGTCTATAGCTTCAGCTTTGTCTCATCTCTCATCCTGTATGAAAAAACCTGTGGTAGACCACAGGCCTGATGTGTCTGTCCACCAACACACTACACAGCTGTGCCTTATTAATCAAACAGGAAGCACATCAACAGATGTCTGTTCAGCGGTGTGTGGTAGCCCTTGTGAAATAAAAATTAAAGATGAATATGTATTTATTTAACCCTAAAAAGAACATTTACATCAAGGGCATTTACACATTGTCCAATGATATACTCTGGGGTAAAAAAGTATTTAGTCAGCCACAAACAATTTCCCACTTAAAAAGATGAAAGAGGCCTGTCATTTTCTTCATAGGTACACTAACTATGAGAGACAGAATGAGGAAAAAAACACATTGTCTTAATTTTAAAGAATTTCTTAGCAAATAATGGTGGAAAATAAGTATTTGCAAAAGTTCATCTCAATACTTTGTTATATACCCTTTTTTTTGGCAATGACAGATGTCAAACGTTTTTTGTAAGTGACATCCTCCCAATCCTCTTCTGGATCATCCAAATGCTCTCTAGCAAACTTCAGACGGGCCCGGACATGTACTGGCTTAAGCAGCAGATAACTTATCCCTCAGTTAGAGTATTGAAGATGGGTTGAGGCTGGGTCTTTCAACATGACAATGACCCGAAGCACACAGCCAGGATAACCAAGGAGTGGCTCTGTAAGAAGCATATCAAGCTTCTGCTGGCTAGCCAGTCTCCAGACCTAAACCCAATAGAAAATCTTTGGAGGGAGCTCAAACTCTGTGTTTCTCAGTGACAGGCCAGAAACCTGACTGATCTAGAGAAGATCTGTGTGGAGGAGTGGGTCAAAATCCCTCCTGCAGTGTGTGCAAACCTGGGGAAAAACTACAGGAAACGTTCAACCTCTGTAATTGCAAACAAAAACTACTGTACCAAATATTAACATTGATTTTCTCAGGTGTTCAAATACTTATTTGCAGCTGTATCCTACAAATAAATAGTTCAAAAAAGCATACATTGTGATTTCTGGATTATTTTTATTTGATTATGTCTCTCACAGTGGACCTGGACCTATGATGACAATTTCAGACCCCTCCAAAAACTGTATACTATATATACAGTTTATTTTTTTAAGTTAAGTTTTTTTTTTTTTTTTTTTCTATAAATGTAGCATTTGGTCACACTAAATGACTCCATAAGCTACACTATTAAGACAAAAGCTGAGCCACTTTCACAGAAAAATGCATTTAGGTTAGCAGGAAACAATACTTCCCTGTGAACAGCGTTTGAACTGTGAACCCTCAGCTACAAGTTACAGTTTCACTTCAGCTGAAAATGTTCTATTCAACAAACGCTTCACCACAAGATTATGACTATAACAACACCCGCAACTGGTTACAGTAAGACTTTTTGTGCGTATATGCCTGCATTCGGTGCAGCTAGTGTTATTTGGAGCCAGTAATGAAATGGGTACTTTTCCTAATATTTGCATATGGTATCAGTAATAATGTGACAGCCATCTGCTGGGTCCACATGCAGCTAACAGTTCAGCAGAGCATTAGTCATGATCAGAGCAAACATGACCTTGCTATATCACAAACTCATCAAGGCAGACACTTTTATATTTGCCTAGATACATCCATTTAAGTCTAATTTACATCAGTGGAACTGCAGAATAGCTATAAATGTTTTTGGCTTAAACACCCTAAGTGCACGTGCCATGCTCTTCATGCGCTCAGATCTTTAAAGGAACTGTATAAATATATTTAAATGAATCCTGAAATGGCCCTGATATGTCATGTGATATGATAAGGCATTAAGAAATCATGTTAATTTAAAATACTTATATCACTGACAACAGTAGTCCGGCCAGGATACTGTCATTTAAAAGTTGTTGTTGCAGCCCTCAACTGATGGTAATGTTGACATGTTTTGGCCTGAAGTAGGGATGGCGGAAACTAAACATTTTCTTGACCGACCACCGAGCCTCATTAGCCGGTTGAAACCATTTAACCGATTAGTTTAAAAAATGCTGCGCTATTTGAAACAACAGCCGTGAGCCGCGTCTGCAATATCGCAACTCTGTCGCATCTCTCTATGATCTCTCTGCCGCTCTGCCTCCCGCTCTCAAACACACACACACACACACACACACATACACACACACACACACACACACACTGTTCCGGCGCTGCTGCCTCCCTTTCACTCACGTCACTTTTTTTTAAATCAGCGAGAAACATGAGTCCTGCAAACGTGGCGCCGAGGAAGTTGTTTGTAATCGACAAACAAATGCCTTAGTTTCGAAATGGTTTGGGTACAAGGTGATCGCATTGAAAATGAAGGCATTTGTCTAGCGTAAGCTCATTTGAAACATTGCCGCGGCTCATTTAAGAAAATGACAGCTCCGAAGATACGCCGCTTTAGTTTGAGGTAGTGCTAACAAAAATAAAGAAAGATGATGATCAACACCTTATGTGTTTCCACTGAAATGTAGATGTAATATATTTCCGAATGTAAGCCCATCTTATGTGGAATGCACGCTTCATATTGTCGTCTGCCCTGACTCTAACCTCGAGTGTTTTAGCCTGTTTACTTTTTGCCAACCTTGTGAGCGCGCAAACCCAAACGCTCTGACTTCGCGCAAAATGTTTTTATTGGTTTATTAAGTACTGTGGCGGAGGGGGCGTGGTTTCGCGAGGTCTGTAGCGGGGGAGAAGGAACGGAGCAGAGCGGGGAGTAAGTAGGTCAAGTGCAAATGAATAACACCTGTGTCGGATTGCAGTAATTGGAGTGGAGAGACAGCACAAAAGCCGCTGCGGGAGGAGAGGAAGCGAGAGAGAGTTGGACTGGGACTAGACGGTCACCCCTGAGCCGATACAGAGTTATATTGAAGAGTTTACGAGTTGCGAGATTGAGTTGGAGATCCAGAGTTTTAGACCCTCATGCGTGCTTGTGTTTACCATTGTGTATGAGAAATAAAGTTTCGCTAGTCCCAGTCACACCGACCCCGCCTTCTTCCTTCCCCGCAATAGAGATAAGAACCACGAACCTGACTACAAGTACAAACAGGAGAGTTATGAAAAATTGAGTGTGAGGGATTTACTATTGTAATGCTCTTCTGGCTGGGCTTCCAGCATGCACTATCAAACCCTTGCAGCTGATCCAGAATGCAGCGGCGAGAGTGGTCTTTAATGAGCAGAAGAGAGCGCATGTTACGCCTCTCTTCATCAAACTGCACTGGTTGCCAATGGCTGCTCGCATCAAATTCAAGGCACTAGTTCTCGCCTACAAAACAACCACTGGCTCTGCACCAATATACCTAAACTCACTTGTTCAGACTTACACACCCCCCAGAAGCTTGCGTTCTGCGAGCGAGCGGCGCCTCGTGGTTCCATCCCAAAGAGGCATGAAATCGCTCTCACGGACATTTTCCTGGACCGTTCCCACCTGGTGACCTGCCGATCTCAATTCGTGCTGCCGTGTCTGTAGCCATTTTTAAAAAACATCTTAAGACACATCTTTTCCAATTGCACTTGACCAATACAGAATAGCACTTACTGATCACCGCAGCAACGACCAAAAAGCGCACACTCCTGGATCACATCTACGTCTCTCATCCGGATTTGTGCCTTCAGGCGGGTATGTTACATAGTTATCATAACTATCAGAATCCAGTGTTCTGTATTTTGCGTACGTGAGTTTTTGTTGTAGATGGCTATTGCTGCGCGTTTAGCTAGAATGCCATACAAAACCAACCCATTGGGCCACTGAATCTGCATTAACGACAACAGCTGGGGCAACAGCCTTAGTCCTAATGGGTTGTTATCATAGCTATCAAAATCCAATGTTCGGCATTTTGCGTACGTGAGTTTTTGTTGTAGATGTCTAAAAAAAAAAAAAAAAAAAATTGTGTATTGTGCTAATTAATTGAGATTTCTTACAGCTCTTACAGGTTGTTGGCCTTGTCTGTTTCGTTGCTTCTATTACTCTCCCCTTTTTTGTAAGTCGCTTTGGATAAAAGCGTCTGCTAAATGATTAAATGTAAATGTTAAATGAGGGATTTGTTCACTTCACACAAAAAGATTTTGGAATGAGATGGCTAACTGTAGTAGCGTTTAGTCCACTGTCTATAATAGCCTAATTTATAGATCACTTTTTTTTTTACCGACAACCGACAACTTTGATCGGCTAACGTTGATACGGTCAACCATCGGTCAAACGGTCATCGGTTAACATCCCTAGCCTGAAGCTCCGCCCTTCACCGATCTACCAATGACGAAGTCAGTAGTGTTTCGGCATCCTGGTTGCCAGCTCTGCTCTAGTTACCACAGCTGCAGATACAAACGTTCCTGCTGATCCTGCAGCCGATCTGGCAACCTCAAGTCAGGGAGAGGGGGAGAGGGGATACACTGCTCTACAATCATTTGAACGTGATTGCAGTACCAGATTTGGTCACATTCTTACATACACTTCCTTTAAAATAGGTCCCAAAAAGTGTTGGATTCTGGCTTTTAGGATTTTTTTTATTATTATATTTTTTACCAGAGAATAAACAAAGAAATATTATATGGATATATTTCAAGATATTAAAAAAAGGGTGAGTACATTTGGGTCAACTATCCCATTAAAAAATAGTCTTACATAAACTTTACTCTAGCCAGTCATTTTCTGAACTCTGGGCCAGAAATGTTCTTCAATCTAACATTTGGAGGCTGAATTTTGGCAGACTGAAGTCATTTTTTAAAAAAAGCTCAGGGTGTCAAGTAGCAGAAATGTGCAGACAGGAGATGTGTAGTGGATAACAAAAAGCCTGAAACAGTAGCTGGGTGGAGAATAGCTGAAGGAGGAGGCCATATTTTTGTTACAATGTATGAAGAAGCATGACTTGTTTTCTGCCAGTGTCATAAAAACCAGTGTAAGGGAACTGAGTAACGTAAATAGGCTACTACTGTTCAATAGTAAATAGGCTACTACTATTCAACAACACACATAAACTGAACATTTGACGCACAGAAATGGAATGAACAGAGTGGGGGTCAATATCAACAGTAGCAGTTAGTCTGTGGTGTTTCCACAGAATATAGGTAACCTATATATAGGTGACTTCCATTATATGAAAAAAATACTATGGTAGCCAATGGGGCCTATCTGTTTGGTTCAAAATATCTTCTTCATAATCATCTTTAAAACAGATAAAGGGACTTTTTTCACATTTCTACTATTTTTTGGTTTAAAAAGGCACAGAAGCCAACAGTCCTTCAGGAAAATATCTTTAAAAAAATGACTAAATATATACAAATAATTTTTTTCAATGGCTTTAAAAGGTATGTTAGGCAATTTTTTATAAACACTTTTTGTTATACTATTTGAAAAAGTTGAAACTTTACATGTTGATAGCAATCAATAACAGAAGGGGATTAAATATTAAAGCATGTCCATCTTCTGTGGATGTCTCAGTGCCCAAAAAATGTCATCCAATCATTGCATTCAGTCCAAATGCAATTATATGATGTCTAACCTGCCTGTCAACATTTGTATTTCCTTTTCACACCCTGCTCGTGTAGACATAACCGTAATTACAAGATGGCAACCCATGACGTTCTACCCGGAGTTGTGCCTCAGAATCGTATTTATACGTTTCTATATCAACGTCGAAATAAACCTGCAACAACCAGGTGATACAAGTAAGAGCTGTGCGAGTTGTTTACTTATAATGCCGTCTCTCATTACGAAACTGTTTGTGTGTTTTGGAGGAGGCGTGGCTTTGGAGATACTTTTGGAAGAGTGGGATCTCATGTTTTTTACACTAGCTTGCTATTGCTAGCCTCTCTGAAATTGCCTACCCTACCTTTAAATTGTTGACTATACAGGCAATCCACTGACTACTCTATTTCACATTACTAAAGACAAAATGGAATTTGGCTTAGATGTATACAGTACACATTCCACGTCCACGACTACTGAATATTGTGTAATTAACATTAATGTACGTCTCTGCTGCTGGAAAGAGCTACATGAATGCTTCTCTCAGTTCATCGACAATGCTTTACTCATTAGACATACGTTACAGAGGAAAAGCCACATTTTGAAATAAATAACAATGCAGTTTTTTTTTTAATTAATAAAATCATTATTTTCATATTTTTCTTTTTTTAATATTCTGTTAGCATTATGCCCTTCCATGAATCTTTTGAGGATATATTACACCAGACAGAGAAAATCATCTGGCTAACTATAGAGGTGTCTGACTCTCAGATTCATCCATCAGTCCCTATAAAAACACAACATCTGTCCATCAGTCTGTCACACTGTCACACTGAAGCTAAAGTGATGGTCTAATCGAACTGACAGGCACGCATGGACACACTAAGATACACACAATAAACTCCTGAGCAAACGCCAACACACAGAGCCATACAAAACAAGCTGACAAAGACCCATCTAGCTGTCATATACACTCATCCTCAAGATGAGCAACTGGAGAGCAGTGTCAGGGGCGACTGATCTGCTGTTTGGAGAATCACACAGCCCGTTCTATAAGCACAAGAATAAAGGCCCTGATATACTTCAATCAAAAATTAAAGAACAATTGAGTGTGGCAATGGCATCATTAAACAAAATCAGGGCAAAACTAAGTTTGTTTGGGGAGTTCAGACAGATTGCAAAAATATGACTTGATCGGTTAACCGCTTGCTTTGCTTCAGCAAGAACCAATGAGGTTCATTCTCGTGTTACGCAGCACGTTTGAGCTTCCGCAAGAACCAATGAGGTTCATTCTCCTGTTACGCAGCACGTTTGAGCTTCAGCAAGAACCAATGAGGTTCATTCTCGTGTTACGCAGCACGTTTGAGCGTCCGCAAGAACCAATGAGGTTCATTCTCGTGTTACGCAGCACGTTTGAGCTTCAGCAAGAACCAATGAGGTTCATTCTCGTTTTACGCAGCACGTTTGAGCTTCAGCAAGAACCAATGAGGTTCATTCTCATGTTACGCAGCACGTTTGAGCTTCCGCAAGAACCAATGAGGTTCATTCTCGTTACGCAGCACGTTTGAGCTTCCGCAAGAACCAATGAGGTTCATTCTCGTTACGCAGCACGTTTGAGCTTCAGCAAGAACCAATGAGGTTCATTCTCATGTTACGCAGCACATTTGAGCTTCAGCAAGAACCAATGAGGTTCATTCTCGTGTTACGCAGCACGTTTGAGCTTCCGCAAGAACCAATGAGGTTCATTCTCATGTTACGCAGCACGTTTGAGCTTCCGCAAGAACCAATGAGGTTCATTCTCGTTACGCAGCACGTTTGAGCTTCCGCAAGAACCAATGAGGTTCATTCTCGTTACGCAGCACGTTTGAGCTTCCGCAAGAACCAATGAGGTTCATTCTCGTTACGCAGCACGTTTGAGCTTCAGCAAGAACCAATGAGGTTCATTCTCGTGTTACGCAGCACATTTGAGCTTCCGCAAGAACCAATGAGGTTCATTCTCGTTACGCAGCACGTTTGAGCTTCAGCAAGAACCAATGAGGTTCATTCTCATATGTCAAGCACGCTCGGATGTTTGACTGTTTATGTTCGCTGATCAATATTTAAATGTGAATAAGCGTAAATTGAATCTGTTCAATATATAACACGAACAAGTCTCTTCAGAAAGATTGGACAAAGCCACTCAATTCATTAGGATTAGTTTTACAATCTCTTTTTGAATCGTCAAAGTGGTAGTTGCGTAGACTGTCAATGGAGGGACAGAAAGCTCTCAGAGTTTGTAAGAAATATCATCATTATTAGGTTTACATTATCAGAATACTGAAACACTCTCTCCAATTCCTCAAGCCAAATAAGCAAAAAGCGTCTCTGAAAAGGAGAACACTACAAGTTCAGCAGCTTCATGCCAGAGCAGGACAGACTTGGACAGAAATAATCACTGACTTGAAGCCAAAATCCAGTTTTATTGCAATTATAAGAGATATAAACTGCCCTCAAAAATGTAAGGATTGTGAATAAAAAAAGTTCTACATATGGTATGTGCTTTCGGACACCTCAGTTGGACTTAAATGGTAATACAACGGTGTGAAGCATGTCAATTCCCTAGAGAAAGAAACTCAGACTGGGCAAAGACTCCCGATAGTAAACAGACAGAAATGAGCAGCAGTGTCACAGGCAGAGGCTTGAACAATTCATATGCAAAAAGCATGAAGCCTTAAACAGCTGGTAATGACAGTTAACACAAATATCAAACCCTTTTTACATGCTTCTTTTATCTAATACCATTTCAGTGACATTGACTGGCTCACAGCGCTCTTTTGCATGCTATATGTAACAGAGAGCTGAGAAAATTAAACTATATATTAAATAGTTGCTATCATCATATTTAAAGTGCATATATAAAGCATTTAAAAAAGCTAAACATTTGCCTATAAAAATGCCTGTAACAGATTAACTTTTACTTTGAATTTGTCTAATGACACAAACACACACACACACACACACACACACACACAGTAATTATTTTATTTGGAATGACAAATACTGATTAAAACAACACAGCATCCAAATATTCACAAAGAGCTTCTCATGTTTATCCTGACAATACAGACAATGCAAACAGTCACGACCGCATTAATCAACAGGTTATGGATAAAGATAACATCGTCTTCTCCAAACATGCAGACTGCCTATGATCGCTGACACAGAACAATATCTGGCTATTTGCTTAGAGCTCTTCTTACTTAATCCAGCAATCTGCAAGCCTCTGATACATAGTCTATGCACATGTCCTAAACTACCCAAAATAAGGACAATTAGTTTGGTCCTGTAGCCACACACTGCCATTACATTTGCTAACGGTTGGTATTTTAGCATTTTCTCAGAAAAACACAAGTCCATGTACGCATCAAAACAACAGCCCACTTCAAGAATCAGAATGTTTTTAGAAAGTTCATTAATGATTACAATATCTGGAGTATTTGGGTGTTCCCTAAGAACACTTTGAAGACAGTTTATATTAGGATCATTCAGATTTGAGAACCAGCTGGTTTGAACAGTCTTATTTGTATGTATTACACTTTGTCCAGAAACTTTGCGCAGTTCTTGAGCAATTGTGTTTACGATGCGATCGTGGCACGCGATGTAGAGTCCTTTGAACGCTGGGCATCCGTTCATTATGTGCGCTGTAGATTCCATTATCTTACCGCGGTGTAGTAAGCAGAATGGTTCATGATATTTTGGAAACCACAGTGAAAGATTGTATTTGGTCGGGAGAATTTGTAGTCTAGCTTTAATAACAAACTTTAGAATACCGTCTTTTATGGCAGAGTTTTGTAACGCAGAGTGGGAGACTGAATGGTCCGCGCTCTGCAAGCATGCGAGCTTTCCTTGAAGGCGCAGGTTAAGCCAGTAATCGCGCTGTTGTGCTTGAAAGTACTGAAGGATTTCATACCTGCACGTCCGGATGTTCAGCTTCTTACCATGATGAATAGTTGCCTCAGCATGCACGTTTAGATCCATAATCTGTCCCTGGCTAATATTCACCTGCTCCCCGCCAGTATGTGCCCAGTTCAGCTGCATATTATTTTTGCTGCACAAGTCGTTCAGATCGGGCCAGTCCGAACGTACCCCGAATCCCGTAGCCCTGGTGTCCAGCTTTCCGCTCGGTTTCTTTCGGAATCCGAGGAAACTTGATTCTCCGACTGCAGCGAAAGGGACCTTACGTTTGCTCATGTCCAGCACCAATGAACGCCGCGCAACTTCGCGAACTGTAGGGTCGTCGTTATTCAACATATGCAGCAGATGCTGTACTCTGGTAGCTGTATAGATCCATTCGATGTTAGGAATCCCCAATCCACCTTCAGATTTACTCATAAAAAGAATACTTCTTGTCGTGTGTGTATTAAGATTGAGCCATTTTCTTACCAGTTGCACGGTCTTGTTGCTCATCTCCGTCAGATGTTTTTTAGCAATGTGGACGTTGGCGAACAGATGTTGGATCTTAGATAGTGCGA